>NC_022024.1:15887223-15905945 GCF_000317375.1 Microtus ochrogaster
CATAATCTCACACATGCGCTCTCTCTCTCTCTCTCTCTCTCTCTCTCTCTCTCTCTCTCTCTCTCTCTCTCTCACACACACACACACACACACACAGAGACAGAGACAGAGAGAGAGAGAGACAGAGAGAGGAGTTTTAAAAGTGTCAGGCAGATGTGCCAATTTATTTAACTATGTTCTTATTTCTATCTATATGCTAACATTAGCTTAATTCCAACTATATATGATACAATCTATTTCTTAAATAAAAGTATAAAGCTTAAACTAAAATGTTATTAATGGAGTGGTTGAAAAGCCCAATGTTTCTCTTACTCTTTAACGTTTTTTGCATGAGGATAACAAAACATACGTACCATGCGGTATTTGAGAAATGTATTACTACAATAGAAATTGTATCAAAATTAAGTGCAGGCCGAGTACCCGAAATTATGTGCTTCTTGGTTTTATAGACAAGATGATTAGGTAGGTAACTTTATCAATCAGTCTATACAGTAAGTTCTCTGTTGTAAATGTTGTCATATCTTAAAACATGCAAGTGAATCCTTATAACAAAACAAGGTCACAGTCTGTGTTCCAGGCAGATCTAGAACTCACTTTTCAGTCAAGAATCACCTCAAATTTTTACTAACCCTCCTACTTAACCTTGCAAAGTGCTGGGATTATAGAAATTTCTGACTTTGAAAATCAGTATATATTGGAAACCACAACAAGTAAAAGCTAAGTGGATATGAAAACATTTTAAAAGGGGTGCCATTTTACTTGTAACATCTCTGACTTTAACAGATGGTAACTAGTGTATTCTCAAACACATGAAAATGTAGGTTTTAACCTAGAAAACAAGAAAATCTCAGTGTGACATTTTATAGTAGGCCGCATCTTTTTTCCATTTTGGCAATATCTTGAAAGCATTTCTCTGTGTAGAATGATAGAAATTCTCTCTTCCTTTTTAAATAATTTAGAAGTAATTTTATTTATTTGTAGTTTTTATTCCTACTCATCACTTAGAAGGTACATTGTGTCTATGACAACTTAATTTTCTAAGACAATAAAAGTTAAAAGAAAACAGTAAGACAATAATACAAATTGTAAAAACTTCTGAATGTTTTTTTCATAGTATAGTGCAAGAAAATATTTTAAGGATTATTTGCCTTCTAAATGAAGGAATCAGTTATAGAGAATGATAAATGTAATTGTGATTGGGAAGCCTACACAAAATTTCCTCCTAAAATACGTCAGATTTTTGTTAGCATGTACTCACTACACATAGCAATTGGTTTTACTGTACATCAGTTTTTAAAGATAAATTCCATAAATGTAGGTCAATAACAATGTTTCATTAGAGTTTAAATTACAAACTGTTTTCAGAAAATTTGCCATCACTAAAATGTTAATCATGTTACTTTGTAATTCTTGATCAGTTGAGACTTGTTAATTTTTTTGGTTTATTGAAAACGCAGTTTCAGTTTTAACATGAATTATATGTGTCTTCTTGCACCTCATTCATTGAGAGTGCCCTGTAATCTAGACTTTGAGATAAATATTATCATGTAATCATTTCATCTTCTCAACAAAAACATTGTGAAGTAGCAATATTCCTATTTAGAAGGCCAGAAAAATAAACTTGACAAAATTACAGAATTAATTTATAGATAAGTTCAATTCCAAAATCCATCTCTTAGCCTCTACATAAGAATTTATTACAGTAGAAAAAATATGAACATAAATATTTCCTAAACATACTGGGAAAACTAAATTACTTCAATTATGTAAATGACTAAATTAAAGATTATTTGGAGATTATTAGGGTAATAACAGCAATTAATAACAAACTTGGCAATATTCAACCATCTCTGAGATGTAACATTGACTTCAGAATCTCCAATTATAGTTCAAACTGTCATTTTAGGGTTTCGAGGAAATACTTCTGTGATATGGAAATTGTAGAATTTTGCAAAAACAACAAAAATGTAAAAAGGAAGATACGATAACAAAACCTTGTTATTTACTTTGGGTATTTAGATTGCGAGTAATTTCCAGTATTGATCAAAATATAATATCTTTTCAAGTTTTATACAAGTTATAGAAGAAAAGGGGCATTGAAAACTTCCTTGTATTTTATAGGCAATGAAAATAGTTATTTGATTTCAATCTGTTGTAATTCCAGAATCCATGCTAAATTTTGCCTCATAGAAATAATCTTCTTATTGCCTAATACAAGTCTAGTATTCTTATTTTAAATGTGATGCATGTATTTGACAATTCTGTGTTCTATTAAGAGATTGTGGAATGTCTGCCATAAGTCCAAACTACATAGGTGTTTTTCAGTTGTGTTGGGAGGAGTCATTGTTTTCAATACTATTTCCTATCTGACTCTTGTCATAGAAAACTTCTGAATTACTTGACATATTTGATAAATAATACATTCTCAACTGATACTATTTGACACAAAACTGTTTGATGTGTTGTGATGTCATTTGTCATCTTATCTGTGCACTAGAACACAACACACTAGTTTTCTTCTATATAGAGTTCCTTCCAATTGCTCATTAAGTGAGAAACAATAGTGTTCTAGGGGAGAAAGTACTATCTCATCCTAATTAAATATATTAATTAGAATTAGACTATTTTGATGGTTTTTAATTACTAAATTCATAATACCATCCTGCTCCAGGAATAATACGTGGTTATATCTCCTTATTTTTGGTTTGAAGACAAAAGAATAAAGCATTGAAATTTATCTCTGGAGTTTTCTAACCCCAATAAATATATTTTTTTCCTTTACCTCCTCACTGTCATCAATAGTCAATATATGGACTATCCATGCAAATATGTTTACACTTCTTGATATGTTATCTTTTTGCTACCCTCTCAAGTGTGGACACATACATTCCATGTAAAATCATAACTTTGTAATTTGTATGACTGAGATTATCTTTTTCTTCAATGGCAAATCTCTCAGGTGCTAAATTCCATCCTCATGCTCTAAAATGATGGGTAATGGAGTAAAATAGATAAAGAGGCCCTCTCTGATATTTTTGAGACCAGAGGTATTTCAGATTTCTGAGTATTCAGATATTAGGAATGGAATTTCATGAATTGATGTTCCCCTCATCTATAAATTATCAGTTTCCAAAGAAACTTGTTAGTGCTAATGCTATTCAAAATTTTCAGTTCCCTGAGGAAAACAGAAAGCTAAGTACTCTAATTTTCTATTAGCTATTGTATATGTATCTGAAATCAGCATAGTGTACTCTGTAAATATCCATAATAAATATATGCTTACAAATATGTGTGCTATGGGACAATGGTCTTGTACCCTGTCACTTGTATTGTTTTAATAAAACAGTGATTGACCAGTAGCCAGGCAGGAAATAGAGGCAGGGTGATGAGATCAGGAAAATTCTTGGAAGAGGAAAGACTCAGTCTGCAGTCATCACCCAGACACAGAGGAACCAAGATGAAGATGCCTCACTGATAAAGGGTACAATGCCATGTGGTTGAAACAGGCAAGAATTATGAGTTAATGTAAGTTATAAGAGTTAAGAAGAACCCTGACCAAATAGACCAACCAGTATATAATTAATGTAGACCTCTGTGTATTTCTCTGGGACTTAATGGTTGCAGGGCTGGGCAGGACAAAAACCTCTGTTAACAAATGCATTAATAAAAAATTTCAGATTGTAATGTTTTAGATTTTGGATTTTCAGATGTGAAAATCTAAGTTTGGATTATCTTGTATTTTTGACATTTCTGTATGCTAATGATTTTGGTATCATACTTGAAAAGCTCAAATCTCCACAAACAACATAAAATCAGTTATTAGGCATAATACAGCCATTCTAACTAAAGAATATTATATTTAATGATCGCATGTGAATTTTATTACTTTTCATTCAGTGTCACTACCTGAGTAGACTATTATTTTGAGGATTCCATCAGACATTTTCGGAAGAAAGTATTTAAACATCTGAGTGTTAGCCATCCTCACTTGCATATGGCCTCTGCCACACAGTCACAAAGAAAAGTGTCAGACAAGAAGTTGGTTCGAGGCTACAGAACATACTGGAGCCCTTGCAAATAAAGGTCCACGCCAAGTATTTCAAATGGGGCCATGGTGCAGAAAGGAATCAAGTAGACAGCTAAAGGGTTATCCTTGAAGGAGAGCACCCTGGTAAAACGAGATTACAGTGTAAATTCCCGAGTCCTGATATGGGAGATGAAGTCATCAGAACCATTCTTACATCAGACTCCTTCCCTGAACAGACATGGTTTCCATTCTTTTAGAGTTCTAGGGTATTATACTGCCCCAGAGGAACAGAAGTTGGCAATTGTCACGTGTACGGTGCAGAGAAAAGGGTGCCTCTAGGAAGCCAATTACAGACACACAGTGGAGAAAGCTGGGTGTGGCCCATGCGAAGAAACCGTTCATAAGTCAAGGCATAGACATTTGCTTTTCAGAAAACAGAGGACTAAAATAGAACTTCGTTAATATTTGATTTTTAATTTTAGAATATTTTATATGTATGGGTGTTTGCCTGCATGTTCATCTAAGAAACGTGCATTTTTGATGCTGTTATACACATCCACACAAACACATGCAGACACACACATGCACACACACATGTACATACATGCACGCACACACGCACACACACAAGCAAAACAATTTTTAGAGGCCAGTTTTCTCAAATCCAACAAACCTGAAGTAACCAAACAATTCTACCCTAAAATATATTGAGTCATCCAAAATTACCATTACTTAGCTACTTTTTAACCTACAAAATTTCAGTGTATATGGCTTAATACCCACCTATGTGTGACAACTGTGTGGCGGCCAGAAAAGGGGACTGGAAATACCGAATGCTGTGAACTCCCCACAGCCTCTGGAAGAGTAGCCAGTGATCTTTACTTATCAACCGTCTCTTTAGCCCCTGGTAGCAATACTCTTCATTAAAAACCTGAAGTTTTTCCTCTTTCTCCTCCATCTCGTTTGTACTCCCTGGAGCTTGTTTGTAGTACAGGTCCACCCTCTATTTGTTTATACATTCTTCCGCTTTCACAGTTCTTATAGAAAAAAAATAGTATAGTGTTTCTGCTGGGCTTTGCTTATTTACTTAGCACGACCTATCTATCCTTGTTGTCTCTAGTGGAAGTCAGAATGCTCTTCAATAGCTTAAATTACAGAGTAAGGATTCAGGTTAATCGTACCATAGTGCACATTGAAGCATCAAGAATAAATAAGAGGTTCCTACAGCATACAAAAATGATGATTTTGAAAAGAAGTGGGTATATTAATTTGTATTGATAAGTTAAATATTTATATTTATATACTATACCTTGTCATGCACCTTTTGTGTATATAATAAAAATAAACAAAAGCAGATACACTGAATATGGCCCAGCAATTGTGAGGCAGATGCTGAAGGACTAAGTTTTACCCTTTTCTGGATCACAGAGTAAGATCCTGTTATACACACACACACACACACACACACACACACACACACACACACTTGGGAAAGCATAACCATTTTAGAGGTCAGTTTTCAAAACTGTACTCTTAAATATTTTGAGTCAATTGAAATCACCAATATTTAGCTATTTTTTTAACCTAAAAGATGTCAGTTGTATATGGCTTGATACACATCTAAGTGTAACATATCCACCTTGGAAAACTAATTTACTTACAGTTAAAAATATGGCAATTTTTTCTTGACAGAGGGACAGTGGTACCCTGGACATTTAAAACAAAGACTTAAGTGCCTTAACCGACATACTGTAAGTTTTATTTTACTTGTGCATCAGCTAAAATTACAGATTCTGAAGTTATTCGTCTTCTGAAATTGCATAACTTTGGCATGGTTTCAGTTATTTAAACTATGTAGACATTTCCTTCTTTTAACCTCAGACATTTAAAACCATTTAGGAGCATTGATTTCATGGCCATTTTTCTTTACTCATGTTCTCGTAGAAACACGTGTAAGGACATGTAGCTCTTACAGAAACATACATAAGCACTGGTAGCTCTTATAGAAACATATGTAAGGACATGTAGCTCTTACAGAAACATACATAAGGACATGTAATCAGAATTTAGTCCCCGCTTATTTCAGGAACGTTTCACATCCTATTCTATTTGATTTTTTTTTAAAGAAATGAGGTGATTTATAAACATGTTACAGTCAGCTTTATTGTTCAAGTGTGCCCACTCTCATGGGGATAGAACAATGTAATATAGGTGTACACTCTTCCTATTGATATTACTGCTCTCTTGTGCTTTACTACCTGAGAAAAATAAAGGCTGCCACTCAGGAAATTGCTTGATTTAAAAGCGTAGTCGTACAATTCCCATAACACATTTGCGAAAGCTGTGGTTTTCTCTATTTTAACTTACAGTGTACTTCTCAACTTCCCTGAAAAACAGATGAGGAAATTCAATAATACTACATTTGGACCCTCAAGACCAAGGAAGAGCCTGACAGCAGTTCAAAATTATGACATAACAAAGAGAAAAAAAATAGAGCTTGATTTTTTTTTCCTGGATGTTGAAGTATTTATCATTGGCCAAACTGAGATTTTGTGCCTATTTGGACAATCATGTCTATTTGGAAAGGCATAGGGGTATTTCTGCTTAGCCTGCTACAAAGCACTGGCTTCAAAGGAATTTCTTTGGGGTAGTATCAAAGCCAAGAAGCTGCTGGAATTTACCATCAAACATGGCCTGATGCTGAATTGTTCTATAATTCAGCTGTAGTTGGAGACCTGGTCTTTATTATCTTTTCATAAATGCAAGCTCAGACACATGCTCAGACACCACTAATTTTACTTAATTAATTGGGCTCCTGGTTGGAGACTCTAAGTCATTTGTGGTGTTGTAAGTCAAAGACATAAAAGACGGTGAACACTGCAGACAAGTAGCTGGATAGCAGTATTTATATCTCACAAATTACAGAGTCTAAAATTCTTTTACTGACTGGTTATTAAATGGTAATACTTGAATCTGAGCCAATTTGATTATTCAAGTATTTCTGCTTCCTGATTATGAGCTGTAGATCCAGGGAAAGAGATCTTCTGAATTTATTATTACCTATGCCCAGTGGAGCCTTAGCTATCTGTCTTTTTTAATAATTGTAGCACTATGAACTTTATTTTCTTTTAACTGCTATCTAAGGTTTTCCTTGTGCATGAAAGATATATCTGGTGGAGACTTTGGAAGTTTTTTTTTTAAATATAATTTCTGTGGTGCTATCATACATTTTCTTCTGTTTGCCTAGCAAATCGTATTAGTGATTGACTGTTCCTGAAGAAATATAGTTCTTTCTATGATTGAAAAGTCCTCTGATTTTACTGTTCACAGTGTCTTACTAATCATCATTAATACTTGCTGCAAGTCACAGATAAACTCTGTTCTGATAGACTAGGGCTCCAGAGATCTGCTACCACCATAACTCGTTCCTACACCCACCATAAATAATCCTTAAGATCTATGTTTCTTTCAGTGTTGTGTTCATCTTGAGTTCCTTAAAAATTATATAAGAGTATTGGATTAAACCTTGCTTAAGGCAGTAACTACAGAGAGAACTTAGTTGGCTGATGAAATGCCCATTTGTGTGATCCACAAATGTTTATGATATATTCAGATGATGTGTCTAGTAGGCATTGAAGACAACACAAAGACCAAAATATAAAACGAACTTAGGTAATTCATAGTCTAATGCTATTTGTCTATTTCTATTTCTGTATATGATAGTAATGCCATAATAATTTAATCAAATGACAAATGGCACTTCTAATGAGATGTCGTACAATGATATTAATTTTTGTTCTGTTGGCACACATTTAAAGCTTTAATTTAATTATAAAAAAAAGAAATATGTTAACACATCATATTATTTGTGTCTCATTATACTGTTAAATTCTTGGGTTACATTTGATTCACAAAGTACAACTCAACATGACAACAGGAAAAGCTGGCTTTCTCTTGGAACTATAAAACAACAGATTGAAATTTATGTTTATTATACCTAAAACATTGCAGGTTTTATATTGTAATCTTAATTAGAAATGATCTTTATAGGGTTTCTATACTGTGACAGAAAGAATGATTTTGCTTCTATTATTTTTTCTATGTGCTGTAATTTAAATGCCAAAAGATTTTGACCCAAGCCTTCAAAAATGAATGATATAATAGCTCTTTTTTCTTTGTTAATGATGATCTTTCTTTTTTGGCAGTAGTTTTATTTTATTCACTAAGAAGTTCTTAATGTTCTCCTTAATTTTCACTGGTGTCTTTCATGAATCATTTTAACCAGTATATGCTGAAATAAAGATCATGGTTCAAGTATGATAAGAGATACATTTTTGTGTCCAAGATATGGTTATACTATTCTTTCCTCTGCTGTAATAGGAGGCCGCTTGTTCATCCCTAGCTGCCCAGACTTGAAATAACCACACAGAAACTGTATTAAATCACTGCTTGTCCTAGTGATAATAATAAGCTCTATCTTCTTATTGGCTAGCTCTTACGTCATAATTTAACCCATTTCCATTAATCTGTCTATTGCCAGCAAGGTCTCTGGATCATCCCAGTAGTGGCTAAATGGCAACTCATGACTCTGCCTTCTTTCTCCCAGCATTCACTTTAGTTTTCCCTGCCTACCTCTACTCTGCCCTATCAAAGGCCAAGGAGATTCTTTATTCATTAACCAATAAAAGCAGCACATATACAGAAGGACTTTCTACATCACCCTGTTGCCTGTGTCTTTTATCTTACCTCATATGGCCTTAGCTAATGTCCTAGTTATCTGCTATAGTTACATCATTTTTCAGAGAATTTAAACTTTCCTTAAACAATTATGAGAAGAAATTGAATAGTTTGCTTGTGTATAAATGTGTGTGTCTGTTTCTGTATGTGTTGCTACATGTGCACATGTATATACTTATCTGTGGAATGCAGAGGACAACCCCAAGGGTCATTCCTCAGGAGCCAATTATCTTGTTCACTGAGACAGGTGTTCTCTGTGACATGGAGCTTCCCAATTTGAATAGGGTGTCTGGTCTCTGAGACCCAAATATGCTTTTTTCTATTTTCCCTGCACTGATATTACAGTCCTTCTTGTCTCTCTCCTATTTATGGATTCTGTTGTTCAACTATGGGTCCTCATGATTGCAAGGCAAGCACTTTACAGATGGAGCTATCACCTAAGCATTGTGTATTAAACTTAATATATTGGAACTATGGTGTATTTTTTTGTTTTTTTTAATTGATTTTATTGAGCCGCACATTTTTCTCTGCTCCCCTCCCTGCCTCTCCTCTCCCCTTCAACCCTTTACCATTGTCCCCATGCTCCCAATTTACTCAGGAGATCTTGTTGTTTTCTATTTCCCATGTAAATTAGATCTATGAATGTCTCTCCTAGGGTCCTCATTGTGGTCTAGGTTCTCTGGGATTGTGGTTTGTAGGTTGGTTTTCTTTTCTTTATGTTTAAAAAACGCTTATGAGTGAGTACATATAATAACTGTCCTTCTGGGTCTAGGTTATCTCACTCAATTTGATGTTTTCTAGCTCCATCCATTTGCCTGCAAATTTCAAGATGTCATTATTTTTCTCTGCTGTGTAGTGCTCTATTGTGTAAATCTATCACGTTTTCCTTATCCATTCTTCAGTTGAGGGGCATTTAGGTCATTTTCATGTTCTGACTAATAACAAACAATGATGCTATGAACATAGTTGAGCACATGTCCTTGTGGGATGATTGAGCATCCTTTGGATAGATACCGAAAAGTAGTCATCAGAGAAATGCAAATCAAAACAACTCTGAGATTTCATCTTACACATGTAAGAATGGCCGAAATCAAAAACACTGATGACAACTTATGCTAGAGAGATTATGGGGTAAAGGAAACACTCCTGCTTTTCTGGTGGGAGTGCAACCTGGTACAGCCCCTTTGGATATCTGTATGGCAATTTCTCAGAAAATTAGGAAACAACCTTCCTCAAGACCCAAAAACACCACTTATGGCGTATATTTTAAAATTGTGATAAGAAATAAAATTTATTCACCATTATGGGGATTGCTCCACACTGTCTTCTATGAAGATTGGCATGAATATTAATTGCGAATATTTGTAGTTTGAGAAAACGGCAAATAATACTCAAGAAATTGATTCTTGGGTTGATGCATTTCAGTGAGGTCTAGCATTCAATGTTTGGTATTGTATATGTTGAATTAACCTACTTCATGATTGGAAGAAGAAAGATTAAAATGTAAAAGATCAACAGAGAGGAGTAAGCCAGTATGGTACTGTCTAAACTTTGACTTGTTTCTATTGTTTACTATGTCTATGACAAAACTTTATACATTTTTTGTCTTTTTGAACAGTGGTCATAAGCCTGGAAATGTTTGTGGACATTAATTAAGCATACTGCCTTAATATTTCCATTTGTAATCTTGCTCAGTAACACACTAATAGATTCATAGAAATAGTCTTGTTGATATCTATGATTAGGCCACTATTATGATCAACAATGAATATACTGATAGTGATTGGGATAGCACCAAAGCTCTCTGATTTCATGGGACTGGATCTAGTTGAATACTGAGGATTACAAATCAGATTTCTCATAGTTTTGCCAGATATTCTATATGTGAGAGAATTTATGCAGGTAATAGCTGGAAAAATTCATTAAAGTGGGATGTTAAACATTTAAGGCACATCAGCGGACAAATATGCTGTATATTTTGATACATTTACAAGGAAGAAGGTTTAAGACTATCCACAATCCCTTTCAGTGAAATTATCTGTAAGACTATTGTGATATCATTCTATCTTATTTTATAATTTTCATTTGGCAAACACAATTTTATCAATTCTTTAGAACATTTGTTCATTAAAACACAAGGGCATTTCCATCATGTTTATGCTGGCTTTAAAAAATATTGAAGTGAATTTTCTACTGCTTTTTCTATGTGAGCCCTTAATCCTTTCAGGCTTAATTTTTTTTCCCATTTTGTTATTGATTCAAGGTGTTACTTCTCAAATATTTTCCCAGGCTTTTTTTGTCAGTAGTTCTTGCTGCTGGGATGAATGGTGATTAGATAAGATTATTTAGCAGGCGTTTGTATTTTTAAAATACCTAAAATCAACACAGAACCTCTTAAAACTTGTCCTTAAGTACCACAGCTCTTCTTTTTCTTCACCTCCCTGAACCAAATTGCATGCATGGCAATTAGCTATGTGAACACTTTATCAAATGCTTAATGGGCCAGACCCATTATGAATTTCTAGGGACTAGGAAATGCATTTTTAACTCAGTTAGCATTTATTATTATGTTTTTCTCTACTTCAGTTACATGTAGCAGAGTAAAATAAGCCAGTGATACATAGACTGACTGTGGAAAATGTTTGCCAATGTGTGTAGTAAAGGTGAGGTTGAAGACCTATATTTTAAAAGATGAGAGACCATAGACTACATGGAGTGGCAGTAGAAGCCCTAAATTTGGACATCTAACTTCAATAAGAATCTGTCACCTTTACTTTGCCCTATTCTCTAACTTTGCCTCTGTAAAGTCTTGGCACTAGTGGAGAAGTAGTAGCTTTCATAGCGTTAGGAGGGACACAGTCATCAAAAATGCTTTGAGGAAGGCTAAACAGATCTTCTACTGTGCATTCTGGGATTCACCTCTGGTGTCTTTGGCCACAAATGAAGATATTGTTATCTATCTTAAAACTCACCAGCGGTGAAGGTAGAAGCACTTAAAGTAGTGTTTAACAAATCATAAGCACTCATTGGCATAATCACCTTCAGTTCGCAGTGGTAGAACTGTGATTCAGGGAGGTCTAAATGACCTGTCCAAGGTCACACTGGAGGGGTTGGTTGAGGTCACATTCGTGCCGTCTCAGACTAAATCTCCATAGTCACATTGTCTGCTCTATAGTATTAAACTTTTTCCTTATGTTATTGCACCTTTCTTTCCAATATCTCAAATCAATCCCTAGAAAGTCCAAATTCTACTCCTTCACGTATGACAAGCTCATTTCTTAATATTTGCCCTAAAATAACTCATATGTTATTTGATAAAATAATCATATTGTCTCTTTTAGAGACCAGTAATAGAAACTGTACTTCATAGATGTTGAAAATTTATCCTAGAGTGGTTAAATATACTCAGTCAATGGATTCTGGCACAGTAACTTCTTAGTTCAAAATTTCTATTCTGAGAATTGGTCTTCTACCTACAATTTTTTTTAACTCTTGTCAGCAAGCAAACACTACCAGGTTCCTGTCATTTTGGCAAGAGACATTTTAATAATTAAAATCATATTGATACAAGAATATACAATTAATGTGTACCAAATGCATAAAAATGTGGTGTTTTCACTCAGTTCGAATGTTTCAGAACCTCTTGTAGATTTTTCCAGAGGTCCCCTGAAATGCATAACGAAATTGTCTTAATTATATAACTAAAGGCACCAGTTTGTATGTTTTCCCAGGATTATAGTCTATAAATGATAAAGCTAAGCCTGTAAGCTCTCTAGGAAGGATAAGTTCAATTAATTTATTATTATATGTATTTAAGAACCTTCAATAAGCATTAATGAATGATTGTCTTGAGGCTACAAATTTCAAAGTCAGAGTTCTGCACTATTTTCCTTTTTGTTTTCAGATGCAATAAAAGTGTGAAAATTGACAAATCAATCATAAGACAAGCTAGTGTACCAAAAATATGTAGTCTGAAAAACAGAGGAGGCAAAACACCTATAATAAATACACCCAGTTTCATACACCTTGACAGATGATGTAAAAGACTGAACCAAATATGTAAGAAAAATAAAAACAATACCCAAACACTAGTAAAAATAAATGGATTGTCCATCTTTGATATGAGTGATATGTGTGAAATTATAGATTATATCCATAGAAATGTAACTACCAGACTGTCTGAAAAAACAGTCAACTTCGTTATCAAACAGTATTTGTCTATGTAAAAATAAAGTAATAAGTATGAGGTGAAAATTGAGAACAACACTAAGTGTGTCTGTATTTTTTTTATAAAAGAGCTACAAATCTTACACAGGAAATTTACAAAACAGAGTTATAGCTCATGATCTATGAAAGACTGGTTACAGAATCACGCATGGATACCCAAATGATATTATCTATCTATCTATCTATCTATCTATCTATCTATCTATCTATCTATCTATCTATCTATCTATCTATCTATACATACATACATACATACATACATATATCTATCATCTAGCCTATAATAGCCATTACAATACAAATGTGATGTGCATAGTTAGTATATTAATGATATTTTAAAAATGTCTAATATTTGTACATGTTCAGTGCATATAGAAGTTTTTCCAAATATTTAATCCATAATTGGTTGAGATGCTGGATGTGGACCCCGTTGGTTTCAATTGCAAGGGTTGTTTATAACTTTTCAAATGTCTTCAATATAGATGTTGATGGTATTCTGTGACTGAAGAAATGCAGTCACATTTACAGATGTTAACAGTTAGAATGTTGTCAGTTTGTAGTTATTAGAAACCTGTGCCTACTAGTAATCATAATTAGGTCTTCATCACTCTGTGTGTGTGTGTGTGTGTGTGTGTGTGTGTGTGTGTGTGTGTGTGTAATTTCAGTCACATGCAGATTAGCTTTGTGAGCAAACTCATCTCTAATATGGATGCTCTCTTAAATTTGTCCATGTACTGTTATGTCGGTTCTAGTTTTGCTAGTTTAGCCTGTCTTTGTGTAGCTATACAGGTGTGTGTGTGTGTGTGTATGTGTATGTGTATGTGTATATGTGTGCAATAGCATACTTCCATATGTAGCTTTAGTTTGTATTTTATAATGAGTAATGATATTAAGGATGCTTTTATGTATTAACTATTTATATACTAACTTTAAAGAAATGTGTGTGCAGATGCCTTATCTCTTATCCATTGGTTGATTTTCATGCAGAGACCAGACATATTGTGGATATGTGGCTTACATGTATGTGCCTTATTTTACTATCTATATTCTCTTTTGACTTTGTGAACACTGATTTTGAAGAACCTCACTACTTTTTTTCTTCAGACCATTGTTTGGTATGACACCATACCGTACAATATACTAGAGATGTTTGTTTTATTGCTACTCACAACTTTCTCGATAGTTTGTAGTTTTTGTTAATATATTCAGATAGATGATACATTTTAGTTTCCTTTTGTAATTCAAAGATAAATCTGTAGATCATTTATTAAGAGGGAGTTGAGTTCCCTGTTGCATGGCTTAATCATTGATTAATAAGAGGCCATATTTCTAGATGGCATCATGCTCTATTGGACAGTGAGTATTTATATGCCCAGATCCATGACAATAGGACATGTCTTGGCTGTTATAGCTGTCTATACACTTACAAAATGAGTATTTTAATTTTGATTTTCTCTTTTAAAATTATTTTCATTGTTCTGGAATTTTTGCCATTCCATATAAAATATAGGGTTAGCTTGTAAAGTTTTACAATAGTGTTAGCTGGGTTTTAACGGAGATTCTGTTGTAGGGCATGCTGGCGAGGATTGCCATCCTACCAGTATAGAATCTTCCATCTCAATGTATGGATTACATTATTTTAATTGTGCTTTGATTTCCTTCAACAATATTTTAGAGTTTTTAATTTATAGGTCTTGAACATCTATTAAATCTATTTCTAATTAATTGTATGCATTTCATGCTGCCACATTATTTTTAATGACTCTTTTCACCCATAATACAAATAACTATAATTGTTTTTATATTAATTTTGCATTTTTGTATCTTAATACTTTTATAAGGAGTTTTCCTTATAGAGCCACCCCATCTCTGGATGTTTCTCAGAAACAGACTCTATGTTGTCAGTAATATAGGAGATATTTGGTGAGTGCCTAGAAGACACAACAGATCATAGCATATATTTCTGTATGGTATCATGCTAATCTAACTATGATGAATAATTTATAAAAATAAACTATACATGCATTTTTGATGATTATATTTGTATATTTCCTTGTAGCTAAAATTACTAATTTTCATGCTTTAGCACCATTTCTGGAAGACATTGAAGATGTGGAGAAAAAAAGAGAACCTACATTCTTGTAATAGAATAGATTTGTGTTACCTTATAGACGTTTGCAGGTAAAATGTCCCTGTTGCCCCAATAATGAGTATTTAAAGTGAATGCTTTATCCATACCGTGTTAGCAAATACCGCTCTTAGTGTTGATTTCATCACAGAGAACTCTTTTCCTCTTATCATTCTCGCTGTATACTTTGCAGTTTCCAGCCACAATACTCTATTTCATTTTCATTTAAGTACTGTAAATTAGAGTCTTTAAAAATACATTAAACATAAACCTCTTATTCATTTTAAGTGTCTTGTAAACTAACTGTCTAAGCTAATTTTATTCATTTTATGCTTTGGTAAGAAATTGATTGGGATATTTTTAACTATATAAAATAAAAACTGCTGTTTTTCCATAAAATTGGCTTGTGCAATGATAAATTTATTTTGTTCTGATTACTTAAGATACATGTCAGTACACACCTCATTCTAGTTCAATGGCAGGTTCATGAAATTTTCAGTTTGTCATTTATAAAACAGAATGAATTTGTAAAGTAAAGGCACAAATAAAAATTATTGTACAACACAAACA
Organism: Microtus ochrogaster; assembly: GCF_000317375.1. Classification (NCBI taxonomy): domain Eukaryota; kingdom Metazoa; phylum Chordata; class Mammalia; order Rodentia; family Cricetidae; genus Microtus; species Microtus ochrogaster. Next base: position 15,902,913 of record NC_022024.1, read on the forward strand.
TGCAAAATAGAGTCAATATACCAAGACTTTTTAATTTGGCTGTGGATTATGCTAGCTTTCTATAACTGTAGGAGATAATCCCATTGTATATATCTGTGTATGTGAATATGTGTATGTGTATGCATAGTTTGATTCAACAATGCCTAACATACAATAAGCAATTAATGTATTTTACCTTTTATTTTGAATTATTGTTGGAACACTTTAGTGTAACATTTCTCAGAGTTTAGGGCATATAAACCATTTCATAGATTTAACCCTTGGGTTTCATCTAGAGTTGGATAAGAATAAACACAATAAATATAAATTTATCAAAATTGAAAAAAACACCATGTAATTCAGACTTTAACTCATGTCACACTGATAAAACACGGACTTAGGTGAATGTGTAATGATGATTGAACTAATCAATTTTAGCAGTGTATGAACTCAAACTCCCTTTAAACACTCATGAAAATGATCTTCCTTAACACAATTCAGAATAATATTCTACACTGCCCTTGTATATATGCTCCTGGTGATGTCCAGTGAAAGTCTTCATAACATACTTAACATTTATTCCCTTACTTGAAAACATTCAAAACTTTGACACATTTGACACTGTATGACTCAGGGTTCCCTAGAGAAGCAAAATTCATTGAACTCATCTATAAAAGGGGACTTTATTAGAATGACTTACAGACTGTGATCCAGTTAACCTAGCAATGATGGACTATGTAAGAAAGTCCAAGAATCCAGTCATATCTCAGTCCATGAGACTGGATGTCTGAGCTGAAATCCTGAAGAAGCGTGTTCTAATGCCAGTGAATGGGTGGACTTGCCGGGGAGAATGAGAGCAAGGAGGCCCAGAGGAGCAAGCTTCCTTCCTCCATATGCTGTCATATGCTGTACATAGGCTGCCAGCAGAAGCCATGGCCAAGATTAGAGGTTCCCAGCTAAGAGATCTGGATTAGAAGTGAATCTTCCCACTTCGAATAATCTAATTAAAAAAAATCCCCCTCATAGGTATACCCATTTATCTGAGTTTTAGTTAATTCTATGTTGTGATGAAAGCCGCTTGTTTGTTCCTGACTGTTCAGCCCTGAAATAATCACACAGAAATTATATTATTTAAAACACTTCTTGGCCCATTAGCTCTAGTTTCTCATTGGCTAACTCTTAGATATTAATTTAACCCATTTCTATTCATTGGTATATTGTCACAAAGCTGTGGCTTACCTGTTCCTATTAATCAGTATATTGCCATGATGCTATGGCTTACCAGGTAAAGTTCTGGTGTCTGTCTCTGGTGGGGCTACATGGCTTCTCTCTGCGTTCGCCTTCTTTTTTCCAGCATTCAGTTTAGTTTTCCCCACCAAGCTCTGATCTACCTTATCATAGGCCCGATACAGCTTCTTTATTAACCAGTGGTGTTCACAGCATACATAGTGGAATCCCACATCAATTCTAGATATAGTCAAGTTGGCAACCAAGAATAGTCATCAGAGATACTGTTAATATATATTCAAAAAGTAGACCATCTGACAGTATCATTGATGCTAAACAATTTCTAGTGAAATGTTTAGCTAATAGTGTTCTACTGAATCCTTAAAATTCATTGGAAGCCTTAGTATTAGCGATGAAGGCTGTTACAGCAATTTTCTAAATAGCAAACATAAAATATGAATTTTAAAGTTCTTAAATCCACTTTCATGTGTGAAACATTTTTGATGAACATGTTTTTCTGCTTAAATATAAAATATTTAATAATTTAATACAAATACAAGAAATCTGCTGCACACAATGGTGTGCAATCCACTTGAAGGTGCATTTCTTTTTCTAAGTTTTATATGGTGAACTTGATTTCATAGTTCATAATTTTAGCCACTTACAAAGGAAATAAAAGATGAGATGGCTGAATATTCTTCCATAATGGGATGCTCTGAGGGACATATTTCTTTTTTATTCTGTTAAATCTGTAAAATTAGGTTATATTGTAATATCTGCTTTTCTTTTAACATTTCATGATTCATGTACATTATAATATTGCTTTTCAAAGTGGTAATTGATGTTCACATTCAACTGTGTTCTTTAAAAGAACAAGAATTTGGTTTGTATTGAGTGTCTCTGTATATTTTTATTAAAACTATTACAGCTCTCTATAATCCTATTATTTAAATTTAATTTCCAAATTAATATCTTAAGTTATGAGATGAATCATTATTTCTAAGGAGAGCATAAAATACAATCAAGAATATTGAGAAAATATAATACTTAACTGTCTTACAGAGCCATAACATCTGTAATTTTGTATATATATAAAAATTCTATATACATTTAGGAAACAGCCTTATTAGATTTTCTTCAGGAAGTGGTGGTTTGGAGTCACTGTTAGCTTGTGTAATTTGGTTATATTTAGTAAAAAGAATTTCATGAAATTGAATAGTCTGTCCACACAGTCAAAGCTAGATACTTATGACCTTATTTCTTAGCCCTTAATTCTTCATTCTGATTGCTAGCCAAGTGTTCTTTGAAAGATTCATCTAAGGGCCAGTTACCAAATGCAGGTATTTTCAAATCATATTCAAATTTTGAATCTGAGGCTTTTGAAAAATAGCTTTTTATATTTATATATCCAACCAATGCTGTCCATTGAATGCCCACATTGTAACCTAAAGAGTGTTATTGAGAATACTCAAATAAAGATTTATTAATGTTCCTATTAGGCATAGGATCCGTTTTCATAGAACCTAAACTCTAGAGAGAAATACAGATAAGCGCCAAACAAATATTCATTTCAGCTGAAGTAAATGCTGCATCATTAAAACAAACATTGTAGGTATATCTAACAGCAGGATTTGAATTGATCTATTGATTACCAAGACAGAATTTCTTAAGGTCTTTATGCTGTGACTGGAAGAATAGCGTACAGGATGAATGAATTACAGGCAAAGAAGGGCCAGCACTGATATCTTTGAAGTATATTATTTTTTTATTTTATTTATTTATTTTTTAAAGATTTGTGTCTCTTCCCCGCCACCGCCTCCCATTTCC
>NC_022024.1:15906095-15937932 GCF_000317375.1 Microtus ochrogaster
ATCAGAAACCCATTGCCATTGTTCTTGAGTTCTCAGTAGTCCTCATTGTCCGCTATGTTCAGCGAGTCCGGTTTTATCCCAGGCTTTTCCAGACCCAGGCCAGCTGGCCTTGGTGAGTTCCCAATAGAACATCCCCATTGTCTCAGTGTGTGGGTTCACCCCTCGCGGTCCTGAGTTTCTTGCTCGTGCTCTCTCTCCTTCTGCTCCTGATTTGGACCTTGAGATTTCTGTCCGGTGCTCCAATGTGAGTCTCTGTCTCTGTCTCCTTTCATCGCCTGATGAAGGTTAATATTCAGGAGGATCCCTATATGTTTTTCTTTGGGTTCTCCTTATTTAGCTTATTATTTATACATTCTAAATACACTCATGATATGAATCATGTGTGTATCAGAATGTAATATATTTTGTGTTATTCACTATTACTTTTATTTTCTTGGTAAACATTATTCTATCCATGTCACATTTCAGCAAGAGGAACAGAACTGGTAAGAATTCTGTATTAAGAGATGGGTGGCAAGGTCAAGTCCTCAGTTCATGGAGCAGGTCTTCACGGAGCATATGCCCCTCTGGCACACAGACTGGAACTCTTACCTTAAGACTGAGTCTCATTGGGCTCTTTTTTTCCCTTTTATTGGAAATGGGTTCTTTTCTCAAACAACATATTCAGATTGCACTTTCTGCTTTCCCTACTCCTCCCAGTTCCTCACACTTTCCTTTGCTTCTGAATCCATTCCCTTCCTATCTCTCATTAGAGAAGAAAAGGCTTCTAAGAGAAAATAAGAAAATGCAACAAAATAAAATATGATAAGGTAAAAAAAAATACTCATCACATAATAGTTGGACAAGGCAAACTTACTGAGGAAAAGAACCCCAAGAGAAGGCACAAGAGTCAGAGACCCACAGTTTCACACACTCAGGAGTCCCATAAGAATATGGAGGTGAAAGATATAGTATATATGCAGGGGACCTGATGCAGACCTCTGTTGGCTCTGTTCTTGCTGCTTTGGTCTCTGTGAGTTGTAGTGAGCTTTGCTTAGTTGATTCTGAGGGAATTATGCTCCTGGTGTCCTCATCTGCTCTGGCTCTTGAATTCTTTCTGCCTCCCCTTCCATCTGTTTTCCTGAGCTCTGAGGGGAAAGATTTGATGGAGACATCCTGCTTAGAGCTGTGTTCCAAGGCCCTTTTCTCTCTCTATATAATGACTGGCTGTAAGTCTCTATTTACCAGTTGTGGTGGTAAGTAAGTAGGGTTTGCTGAAAGAGACGAAGTAGGTCCATCACCAGCTTGGCTCTGGTTTTTAAAAGGCCCACACAAAGGTTTCTTTAGAAAACACTCCTGATCATGACGGGGAAACCCACAGAGACAGTTGATCCAAACTAGCGTGATCTCAATGACTCTGAACTAACAGCTGGGGAACTGGCATAGGATTGAACTAGAGACCCTTTGTGGTTGACAGTTTTGTGGCTTGGGCAGTTTGTGGGGCCACTGGCAATGGGACCAGAATTTATTGATAGTGCATGGCATGGCTTTTTGGAGCCCATTCCCTTGAAAGGGATACATTACTTAGCCTAGATACAGGGAGGAGGGCCTTGGTCCTGCCTCAGCATGCTGTGCCAGACTTTGTTTTCTTCTCAAGAGAAGCCTTACCATCTCTGATGAGTTGGTGAGGGGAGGAATGGCGGAAAGTGGGGGGAGCAGGAGGAGGAAAGGGAAGGGGAACTAAGATTGGTATGTAAAATGAAAAGATATTTTTAAATAAAAAGAAATAAAAAAATTCATGCATGTGGATACCTTTTGAGCCCAGAGAGTATGTGATCCTATGTTCCTGGGGTTACCGGTTTGTGAGCAGCTTGATATGGGTTCTGGTAGCTGAACCAGACCCTTCTGCAAAAGCAATCGTTTTTCCCTCTTTTTATTGAAAAAAGTTATGCAATGTATTTTGATTACAGTTTTTCCTGTAATCAAATAAATGGAAGTAAATTCTGCCATTCAAAAATGTTATCTCATGCAGTAGGCTGTCCCTTTAAGCTTGTCCTTTGTGGTCTCATTTTGGTGTGGTATGAAAAGAGTCCTTGTCCAATGTCAACAAGCTTTTCCTTTATGTTTTGTTCTAGGAGTTTCATATATTAGATTTACACTCAGGTCTAATTTATTTGTTCTTTTTGTTTGTTTGTATATAGAGAGGGAGAGGCATACATACAGAGTGAGGGAAATAAAATTCATCTTGTTGATATTTGTGCATAATGTGGCTAATTTCATTTGTCAACACTTGGATATTCATCTTTCTAAACACCATTAGTAAAAAACACCGTTTCTTCTATTGTGTGCTCTTAACCTGTTTGCTAGAAGGTAATCGAGTAGATTTGTTAATACATTTCTGCCCTCTATATTCTGTTACATTTATCTTTATGTTTATAAATAAATAGCATCTAAAATAACACTTTTATGCATAGAAACATTATTTTTTCTCATATGCTCCATCTGCTGATTGACACTGTTTGTTTATAAATAAATGGCATCTAAAATAACACTTTTATGCATAGAAACATCATTTTTTACTCATATGCTCCATCTGCTGATTGACACTGTCTAATGGTTAGTAATTCAGCTAGCTTCTCTTCGTTTGTTCAATGTTTTCAATGACAGATTATCCCAGCCATATTTAAGAAACTACTAACACACGTATGCACTATGTGATTTATTTATGTTTTGTTTCTTATCTACTTTTAGTTTTCATGATCCATTACCAAGTTTCTTCAAAGCCTATTTTAAATTTTCTTTATAAGACATAAGAAAGCCTGAGAGGATGTAAGAAAGATTTTTTAAATCAGTTCTTTGTCCATTTCAAACTTCATTAAAGATTATTGTTTTGAGCATTTCTTAACTACTCTGTAAGGTCTCTGTACTAATAGTCTAACTGTTTTTATTATGAATAATGGTTATGAATTATGAATATTATGAACAGAAGAATTTAAATACAGCAAATATATCTTTCTTTCATACTCTTGCCATTTTGAATGATTGAGAACATTAAGAAACTGTAGAAAATGTTTCCTGTAGACTCAAAACTGTTCGTAGCCAACATATTGAAGGTTTTTTGGTGTTACTATAGAGAAATGTTTAAGTTTGGATTGGGTGATAATAGGAGAGGGACTGACAGATGAAGCACCTACATGTAGAATTCCTCTTTCTGTTAAAGCCTAATTTTAGAAGCCTTAGAGTGACCATCCAGAGCTTTAATAATTGTTTAAAGAATATTTCACATTGAATTCAGACTCACCAACCATTGATTCTGTAATGTTATCTATGTTTTATTTGTACAATATCTGAAATTTCACACATCTTTGCGTAAAGATGTTCTAAGTGTCCAGATCATTTTAGGAACTCATGACAACACTAAGTGCTACACATTCCTGTGCATCCTTCTACTTAATTATAGTCCCAGCTATAATAAGGATGCTGAGGATAGAAGTCTGGGAGTGTCTTGCACAGACTGCTCATGAGGAATGAAGCTTTAGTCTTCCTGACATCACAGTTCAAATCATTAATGCATATTACTTTTCCATCTTGCTAATTCAGGTATTTTATGCCTTTATAATGATTTCCTTATAAAGATTGTGTTGAATTTATCAAATCATAGTTACTCCACTTAAAGTTGTGTGAGTGAGGAGGTAGGAAGGATCTTGAGGAAGTTAGGGAGGAGAAAGAATATGATGGAAATGTATTATATGAAAACACTTTTAAAATAATTCTTTAAAAATTCATGTTGAAATAATCAAATGCAGTTTTGTGAGAAAAATTTAGGAAAAGAAACAAAACTAAGGCCGTGTACATATCCATGATGCAATGCTGCCTCTTGATGGGGTCTCTCTTCCATGATGATAATTACATCAGCAGCAGCCGCCATTAGTCTCCATGTATCTTCAATTAATGCAATCTTTAATTTCTTTCAACTGTGGGAATACCCATGCTTCAGTCTCCTTGTAAATCTCATTTTTTTCTACTTTCATTTATAATATATATCTTAGGTCAGTCTGATCTCTCTTCTTTCTACAATTGCTTGAGTGTGTGAGCAGTTCATGTGTAGTGTTCTCTCTTTTTTTTTTTTGGTTTTTCGAGACAGGGTTTCTTGTAGTGTTCTCTTTTAGTTTTTTAACTGGAAATAAATTAGCAACAAAACAAAGGGTAGTATATTGATTATTTTATTGTTGTAGATACCATGCTTGGTTTTTATTCATTTTCTTCAATATTTGGACCATATGGAAGAGAGGTGGAGATAGAAGAAGTAATGGAAGACAGAGAGATAGAGGCATAAGCATGAGAACAAACATCTGGAAGAAAACTATGCTTGAATTGATCTTTATCTAGGAGGCCTTATGTATATGTTTTACTCTTCCATCTCCAAGTTTATTCCCAACTGCATTCTAAGAAGATACTAATTAAATTCCTAATGATGAGAACAATCTAGAGTTTTAGAATGGACCCAGGAAATGCTTAGAGATAAGAAAGATCTTAATTAAGCAAGCTTATACTTACCAGAGTTTCAATGGACTTTTGAGTTGCTCAATAACAGACCACATTTATTCTGCACATCAGAAACAAACATGTGGAAGCATTCCAGCTCATTAAAGGGAACGTCGAGATTGCAGACTTTATCAGAGGTTAATAAGAACTCAGGTTCTGTAAGTTAGGTCTACTGAAGGCTGTGTGCCAAGATTTTGTGGATTGTAAGTTTCTTGAGGATAAAGCCATATTCTGATGTATCTTTCACCTTACTGATTGATTATAAACAATGTTTAAATACATGTTTCATATGGATTTTAAACTTTTTGTTGGAGTGTTCCTTTGAAACTATCAATGTTAATTATATAAATATGTGTTTTCTCCATATTTTTTCTTATATCCAGTGGAGTTTATTAGAGCTAATTGAAGCCAGCTGACATCCATTTAATTTCTATATGTTTCAACTCAACTTTAATGAATGGGAAAATTTTAAGCTATTAAACATTATTTTAGAATTTTCATCTCCAGTTCCCTTGTCCCATACAAACATCATCAGCAATAGGCATTAATATAAAAATATAATCCAATAATAAGTATAACCTATGTGTAGGGTTGCATGCCTCTACTTCCAGCACTGGAGAGACTGGGGATAGTGGACAATAATATCCAAACCATCATGGGCTAAAAGGAAACACTGTCTCAAAACAGAAAAACAGTAATAAAGTTCATGAGCTTAAATTTGCTATTGTTACCCCAATATTCATTCCTAACCTATCTCTGATGGGATTAAGAAGTAGTGAGAACAGCATGTGATTGCAGATGTACAAGTTTGAGAAACGCTGACCTTGCACCCATGGAGTAGATTAAACTCAGTTCCTGTTTGCGTTTATTGTGCCTGTACTTCTTTTTTTCTAATTTTCTTGATGACTGTTTTATCATTGGGTTTTTGTTCTTTCTAGGTTTAGCCATCATGAGGATAAGACCCTTGTTTTTAGTGACTATTTCATCTTCAAGGTCTAGGGGGATAATAATAGATGTAAAAGGAGTATTCGTCCAGTCTATTATGATTAAGCAGTCAATGTGTGAGAGATACAATATTAGAGCTAAGGGGAATATGACAAGACCAGTTGAGCATGACAAAAATCTAGTGATCAAATCAAGCACAGTTGGAGTGAGAGCTAAGTTATTCCAATTGCATTTGGTAGTGGAAATATCTTCAGGAATTCAGAGAAATTTTATTACAACAGACTGCAAAGAAGCTAAACCATGGGGTATTAGAGACCGATGAGCAGTGAAGAAGGCAAGGCAGTGAAAAGGAATGGAAATTCTAGTGAATGAGGAATGGTTTAGAGCGCAGCTTTAGAAGATTAGGCTGAAGTACTTTTGGGCAGTTCACCACAAGCACATTGAAAGGAGCTCCCAGGAGTACTAAGCCAACTAAAAATTTAAAGCCTGAATTATGAAGCAACAGATTTATGTATTTTGTAAAGATGCTTAGTGGAAGCCAAGGTAACAGAAAGTGAAAAACAGGGACAGTGCATGATTTAGAACTAGTGGGAGTGAAGAGAAAAAGAGAACCATTAGAGACTTCATCAGTAGCCAGAATACAGGCGATCTCAATGAACTGAAATGATAGGGATGAACGTTAATAAGCCTAGGAAGATAAAATTTCCCTCTTGCAACTACTACATGTGTTGCCAAGCAAAATATGCTTTTCTAGTGTCATGAACATCTGAAGCCACGAGACGATAAACAAAACCTTCAGAAAACCTGATTATATTCCTTGTTCACATAGAAGTAGTGATGACATCACTAAATGAATCAGGATCAACTCATGCAAATTTCCATTTTAGTATCCCCTAACATCTTTTGAAAATACTTTTGTCTTTTGCTGCCAAAAGCTTTCCAATCTGAGGTGTAAAACGAATACAAGGGAGCTCAAGTTTATTTCAGCAGTGGCTTTTATGTTGAGTATTTGAGAAAGGTGTGTTAAAATGTCTGTGAACTCAGAACTTTTGATGGAGGAGCAGAAGGTGGTTACCATAGCAACTGATGCAACTTACAATACTTAGACATGTTCTCTGAGAGCTGATTGTAGAAATAATATCTTAGTTTTCAGCTGTAGTGAAGTGTGGGGGGAAAGGTGGGAGGAAAGGTAAAGAAAGAAAAATAACAAGAAATCTCACCTGAGTAAAGGTTTCTTATAGAGGCAGCATAACTTACCAAAGAGGAAGTTCCTTTTTAGTTATTTTTATTTAAGTTTATAATTAGACATTTAAATAATTAAATAGGAATTCACTACCCTAAGAAATGTTCATATTCAGTGCTATTATAATTTAATGATGTTGAATGGTGTGTGTGTGTGTTTGAGAGAGAGAGAGAGAGAGACAGAGACAGAGAGAGACAGAGAGAGACAGAGAGAGACAGAGAGAGTGCACATGTGTGGCACAGCATGACTGTGGATATCAGAGAACAACTTTGAATTTTGATCTGTGCCTTCTGCCTTGTTTTACACCTTTTCTGTTGCTCTCTGCTATAGACTAGCAGGCTCCCAAGCTTCTGCACATTGTCCCCTCTGCATTTTCCATCTTGCTAAGGTAGGAGCATAGGGATGCTGAACTTACAGACTCATCCCACCACAGTGCCAAGCTTTGCCTCATTTCATGGGATTTTAACTCAGAGTCTCATGCTTATAGGACATGGGCTTTATCCTCAGAGCCATACCTTCAGCCTAAAGTTAGATTTTAATATTCTAGTAGTCACACTAGTGCATGGCTAATGTTTACAGATTGGAATGTTCACTATTGACCGCAGCGTTCAGTCTCCCAGGGGGATTATCATAGAAGAAATGAATATGACTGCATGGTGCTTTATTTATCTTTTATTTTGATCCAAAACTGAATAATCACTAACATTGAACTTTATTTTTCTTCTCATAGGTACATGTTTTGTATTAGCGTGTAGCCATCAGCTTTACCAGGCTAATCTATGGGTTGTTTATATCACAGTGATAGGGGTGTTTGATAAAATGTCACCTGTCTGGTCCTTTTCTCAAGTGCTCTGCTTTAGTGGGCTGAATCCATCTCAGTTCCACAGGCTATGTCAATGCAGATGGTTCCTAGACAACATTGGAAAAAATAACAAGTCTCAGCATGATGCCTCTGGGATGTGTGGGTGACAAATAAGTGACTCCAAAGAAGGCAAATAAATTTATATGCACTTAGGTCATAGAAGGATTACTAAATCTTTTGATTAAAATATGATTAGGATACCATTTCAAGCCCCTCCTCACTCTCAAATTGGCAACCTCTTTTTCTTTCATTATTATTGTTACATATTTTTACAGTGTAACAATTATATATATACATATATGTAGTAATAATATATTAATATATTTTATGCATAAAAATATAAGTATATCTTGCTAACTCTGCTTTGTGTTACTTGTGTGTTTATGATGTCATGACTGACCAATCTGTATTGGATAATCACTTTAGAAAACTTATTCTAATTCTCATCCCCAGAAGTTTTTATTTACCTGTAGTACTTTGTCTAGGGGTGGGAGCCTACGAGATTTCCTCCTTCAGTGTTAGCTTATCTTCTGATACTATCATTTCTCAGGTCTTGTTTAGGCACCCACATATTCAAGTTATCATGCAAATAGTTTCCTTGTCGATTCTAGGAAACACAGTCTCACAGCAGATTTCCTGGTCATCTGGTCTTTAACATCCTTCTACTCCCATTTCTGTGATGCTCCCGGAGCCGCAGGTCCAAGAGTTGTGTTGTAGATGTATCCAGTGGCGCTGGGCTCACCAGGATCTGCTGATTTCTCAATTATTTCCACTTGTGGTTTTCTGTAAGAGCCTCTATTTTCTGCAAAGAGAAGCTTCTTTTATGTGGGGAGAGCTCTACGTATCTGTGGTTATAAAGACAAGGATTAGAGTACAGTTAGGAATAAGGCAGGTCTAGTAAAGTGGTAGTGATAGGCTGTCCTCTAAGATACATGACCTCACTAACCATGGGCAATTCGCTAAGTTTCTGGCACTAGGCATGATTTCCCTCCTACTGAGAAGACCCTAACTCCAACTAGATAGCTGTTTGTTATTACCATGTGAAACAAAGAGGGAAATGTGAAAACAAGGAGAGGGGCCTTCATTGGGTAGTGTGGAGGGAGGAAAACACAACACTAAGGCAAAGACTTGAAGAGTTACTATTTTATATTTATCTAAATTATAAATAATACATGGAAGTGTCTGTCTATGTATCTATCTCTTAAATGAAAGTATGTACTTTGGTTGGGAATACTCCCCTTAAGAGTCATGTGCTGAGCATGGGAAATCTCCTACCTGGAGCCAACTTTTGTGGTATCAAAAGATGCTGTGCAAGCTACCAAGGGGGGGAAGCAATCAATAGTCCCATCCAGATGTGATGTCTATGAACAACGACAATGACCAGCAAGAAAGATATGCCTAAAGGCGGTGACACTCATATCTTGGCAATAAGTACAATTTCATAGAAAAATCAATTATTTAGAAAGGGGAATGTTTATTATTATAAACACAGGCGCTAAAATTCAGTGAGTCCTTTAAAATGTTTTAGTCCTTAAAAACCCCATTTCAAAATATGTCTTAAATTCTGAAAGCTTATATCATTTTTGCTGTCAAAGACATTCTTGTTTCATGTTTTCTGTGCAAAGTGCAATATGGCAGCATGGGGACGCATGGGTTGTTCAGGGTCACAGGTGTTCCAGTTGCAACATCGGTTTTGTGTTCCATTAAAGTGGGTTATTCTCTTTAAGTATGAATGGTTGTGTATAATTAAATGAAAATGTGATGTCTATACTAATATAATCTCAAAATTGCTTCTTTTCTTTCTCTCCCTCATATAAAATGGATTTAAAATGGTTGATTTTCAGTGTTAGCTATTTAATTAATTCACGTCTCCGTAATTGAAATTGCTAAAATTAAAATTGAAATTTTAAGTAACATCTCAAGACTCACAATAAATTTGTTTTGAATTTGTTCCATAAAATTTAATTGTATCCATTGTTTTTTATAGAAAGTTTTCAGTTAAAAAGCAATCTAACTAAATTATGTTTATACTCAGGAATATTAAAAGGAAGAAATATTCTGGATAAAACAATTTCAGAAAGATATTATAGCATATCTGTCCTAAGGATAAGTAAGGACAAAATAAAATGTCTAGCATCTAAGTCAGATAAATCTATTAGTCTTCTTTTCTCAGCAATTAAATATCAAATAGTACATGCTTTGAGTGACAGTCAACCAAGCTTAGTCAAAGAAAATATGAATTACTAAGGTCAGCCTCATTAAAATAACATAGAAAGTTGGTTCCTGTCATAGACGAACTAAATTAAAGCACTTGTGATTCTGATGTGCATCTGAAAAAGCATTGTTCCTACATTTTTAAGAAAATTTAGGCATTGCAGCATCACTTATTAATGAAAATTCCAATTTTAAATAAGAACGTATTAGGGGAAATTAAATAGCTAGAAATCCAAGGATTGGGTATAAGTTGGCAAGGTAGATTAGAATGGATTTGGTCCCCTGTTTTTGAGTCTACTCATCAACTGTCTTGAGTTAAGACTTCATAAATCAGTTGGTGAATGACACTTGTTTCTGATAGCATCTACTTGGGTTTGGATGTAAAATGTTCCTCACTGGCTCGTCTGTTTGCTCACTTGGTCCACAGCAGGTGGCAGTGTTTTGGCACACTTTAGAATCTTCAGGAGTTGGAACTAATATGAAGGAAATTGTACACTCATGAAACAGGCTGGAAAGTTGTAGGTAATTCTACTTCTTCTAGAAGCTCTGTGTTTTCCAATCCCTGGACCTGTGACAAGGCCTGCCACCATAGGAGGAGTTCAGCCACCATGCCTTCCCTACAATGATGGATTAAAGTCCCTTGAACCATGGATAAAAATGTAGGTTTCTTCCCTTAAGTCTCTTCCATTAATTATTTTGTTATAGGAATTATGGGATAATACAGAATTCCTGGTTTCTGATTGTTCTATCTGGACCTGCATCTGTATTAGTTAGATGTTCCAATGGTGATGGTGACTAAGGGTCTGGCATGTCATGTGGGGAAGGCTGAAAATGACTACATAAAAATGTATAGATGGCAGTTTAAGACACCATTGATAGACTGAAAGAGATAGTTCTTCAAAACAATATTCTGTCTTATAATTTTAATTAAAATTTGTGTGAAGTACTGTCTTTAATTTGTATATATAGTTCTAGGATATTTTTCACATACCAGGTTCTTTACAAAAAATTATTTATAATTGCGTGCATTTTCTTATTCTCTTAAAAGAGGAGTTGTAGCTGCTCATTTTATGGACTGCCAGTTCCCGAATAATAGCACAGAGACTTTTTAATTTAATTATGAAAGCCTCAGATTAGGCTTGTTTATAACTAGCTCTTAAAACTTAATTTAACCTGTTTATATTAATCTATGTTCTACCACATGGCTCATTACCTGTCCTCAGTACCATATGTCTGATACTCCATGACTATCTGGTGAATCTACCATATCTCTCATTCTTTCCCAGAGTTCCTGTCTCTCCTTGGAAGTTCTGCCTATCCTCTCTTGCCTAGCAATTGGCCATTAATATCTTTATTAAACCAATCGGAAGGTGTCTTAGGTAGGTGAGTTTAAACAGACACATCTTTATACCATGTACACAAAGATAATACCAACAAAAGATGAATTTTTACTTGTTTAGTAATTTATTATCATTCTCTCAATGTTCTTGTCTTTGAGCCCTGGCCAACTATTACTGTTTTAAAAGAGAAACAGACCAAGGCTCAAACAGTTCAGGTCAAATGAACTGCTGTACTGTTTAGGAGCCCTTTATTGTTGAGTAACTCTGTTCTTTTCTAAGTGTTAGTGTGTCAATAAATTATATGCAAATATCTCCAGCCCTTATAGCATTGCTTATAATAGCAAGGATATGACTAAGTTGTCTGAGTTCTCTATTGAGTATGTGTGCCATATACCTTGAATGTACACAAATCTACTACCTACAGGGGTTCCTATTTGTTATACCACACCTCTGAATTAATAGTTGATATAAATACGTGATAACGAATAGACTAAAGCAATAGGTTTATATTTTAAAATAAGTTTAAGAAGACTATTTTATAGGTACACTTAGGCATTTTTGTCTAAGTTCCTTTTTTCTATTGTACATGAGAAGAATGTGAAAAGGGAATGTTTTAAAAACAAGAACACGGGTTTTCTTTTACTAAAATATTAGGAAAGACAAGAATCACAGAAACTATAAGCATGATAGGAATACAAAGTCTAAGCACATGGATTTAGAATGGAATAGCAGATAGATATGACCTAATTAGGGACCTGTCATAGTCTCCTATGAGGGAGTTCTGCTTCAATTAAAATATGAACAATAGGAAATAATCAGATTATATGGTTTAGAAAATGTAAGCATTCCTGATGGACATCCTTGATAGAGAAGCATGTATGGAGGTCTTCTATGTGTCATAAAGGAGACTGAAGTACCCTGAATACAGAGAAGAGAGTATGGAGAAAGAACCCTGCAGAATCCTGAGATATGATGCCATGTGTGATGTGGGAAGTCCTTCTGTATATATGCTGCTTTTACTGGTTGATTAAAACAAAACTTTTTCAGGCAATGACTTAGCAGAGTAAAGCAAGGTGGGAAATCTGAACAGAGATGCAGAGAGAAAGAGTAGGCAGAGTCTGGGAGATGATGAAGGAGAAAGCTACCAAAACATTACTGTGGTAAGCCACTGCCTCATGGTGATACATAAACTAATAGAAATGGGATAATTTAAGATCTAAGAGCTAACTAGGAATATGCCTAAGCCATTGGACAAAAAGTGTTATAATTCATAGAGTTTCTGTGTTATTATTCAGGGCTGGGTAGCTGGGAAACAAAAGCGCAGTCTCCATTCACAAATGGGATATCTAGGTCTCTATAGCCCAAAGCACGTATCTTCACACCAGTGCCTCTGCCTCACAGCTCAGCAACAGGCAATTACAAGATTTTGTAGTCCCTTTTATCTATTAACTATTGAAATCCAGAGATCATTCTCACCAGAAACATAATCCAGCATCAGCTGAGGGATCATTTTGTGAGACTCCATACATGCCCATAACAGAATCACTTCTAGGTTGAAAGAAGTTCCCTTTTGGTAACTTGTTACTATATTAGCTTCTACTTATTGGTTAGGGACACTTGAAGCTTCCCCTATTACCTTTATATATTACTTTAAAATCATCTTGGAGAGAAGCAGTTTGTTCTCCTGTTATTCTAATATGAGGCAACACCTGTTATCATTTGCCAAACCTAACAAGCCTTGGGAAAGGTGCCAAGTTCATAGACTTCGTGTCCTGTTGGCTTTTATTAAAAAAAAAAAACTGGTTTGATCTTTCATTCACTCTGAACTTTCTGTACACTCTCAAAAATTACTCTCTATTAGTTTCTAAACTGAAAAACTCAGTAAAATTTTTTGTGTGTACCCTTTAATATCTGCAAATGGCCATACATAGAAGACAACATTCCTCTGTTTATAACGTTTATCTAATCTTACGTCAGTGCTCAAGGAGAGTGGGGAAGATGTTTTCTTCCTTATCCCCAAACTCTGTACCTTGCAGTCTCCAGGGGTTTTGCATGCTATGTTAACTGCATTTCTAGTTGTGGTGACCCAATACGTAGCTGGCAAAAAGCAACTTAGGAAAAAAAAGATTTTGTTTAGCTCATGAAGAAGAGACATATTGGCTGGGACTCCTGCCTAGGCGTAGAAACTTGAGACTCCTCACACAGTTCCTGAAGAATGGCAGCAGACAGGGGAACTTGAGCAGGAACCAGGGTCAGTCAATAATTCATAAACTCATCGTTACTGACCTCCTTTCACCAGCGAAGTCTACCTCTTGACGTTTCCATGACCTCCCCAAACACCACCACCTTTGGCTATCAAGTGTTCAAATGCATAAGCCGGCGGGGGCCCTTTCATATTCAATCTAGAACAGATGTTATCATGGCCACGCTGTCTGTTCCCATGGATGCTTATGCAAGAACTACTCTCTTCCTTTGAAACAGTGAGATGTCTTATGAGCTGTCTGGGATGAACAAGATTAATCTGAACCATGTGAAGACATTAGAAAGCTTACTGCAACGCTATTCTTTCTTATTTAATTGTATTATCTTTTCAGAATTTCATACTGAAGTATTTCATTTACAGGATTTTCACCCCTTCTCTACCTACCAGC
This sequence comes from Microtus ochrogaster, assembly GCF_000317375.1. Taxonomy (NCBI): domain Eukaryota; kingdom Metazoa; phylum Chordata; class Mammalia; order Rodentia; family Cricetidae; genus Microtus; species Microtus ochrogaster. Next base: position 15,919,875 of record NC_022024.1, read on the forward strand.
TCCTAACATGTTTCCCTTGACTCTTTATCAGCATGTGCACACAGACACACACACACCTGCAAGCAGAAAATAACACACTGGAGAAGGCAGGAGACTTTTGAAACCTCAGCCTTACCCACAGTTACACACTTCCTAATCCTTCTCAAATGGTTCTACCAAGTAATCAAATGTTTAAAGACTTATGGGGGACATCATAGAATTTAAATTACTGCTAACACACACACACACACACACACACTGAGACAGAAATATAGTAACATACACACACACACACATATATATATATACACACACATATCTACATTACTACATACATGCATACAAACCTACTGAATCCACTTAGCATTGCTCATATGTACATGTGTTTAGGGGCTGATCTCTTGAGACTGGGTAATCTATCATGGATTTCTGATAAATCTTACTCTCCCTCTCTCTACAACCATTGATTACCCATACCTCTTTATCCAGGGATAGGATCCTATAAAATTTTCCCCATCACAATTTTGTAGTTGGCAATATTCATGTCCCAGATTTTTACCTCAGCAATGATTATAAAGGGTCCTTATATTGAAGCTACACTTGCTATCTCCTTGGATATTGGCATCCCTGTCCTTAGGGATGGTGCTCAATCATTCTAAGAAGTAGGTAATGAAAGTATAGGAAGGCCACCTCTTAAATCTTAACTAGTCCCACCACTGTGAGATGCAGGTACCCTCATAATGTTCCCAGTGGACCTTGGAAGAGCTCCTCTTTTTTTATATGGGCTGGTCTCTAGACAAGCTTTGGAGCATTAGAATATAGCAAAAGTCAGGATATTACCCTTCTGTGAGTATTTTAACAACATTACAACTCCTATCTTGCTAGCAGAGATTCTCCCTTGCTGGTTTTGATGAAACAGCTGCTGGCTGGCGAGACTTAAGTGGTGAAGACCTACAGGCTGCCTCTGGCTAACAGCAAGGGAAAGCATACTTACAGTTTAAAAAAGTTTGTATGAAATTAAACTTCCCCAACAGCTTTACAGTTTTTGGAAATGGATTTCTTCCAAAGCGAGCCCTTAAATGAGATGTCAGTCCTGTCCATGAGCCTCACTGTAGCCTCCACAGAACAGGAAATCAGAAGCAAAAGGTTCAGGTCACCTGCCTTTGACCTCCTTTCCTTACAGGCGTATGTGATAATACAGTGTATTATTTTCAGTTTATGATAACATTCTAATCAGAAATATAGAACTGGACTATCAAATGAGGGAAATTTAGCAGGGATTCAAGTTGAGCAGATGCATCTATCCTAACGATAACATCTCCCTGTATGTTAGTTGCTGCTCTCTAAGGCATGCGACCTCCCCCATTTCTGTATGCATGTTTGCCCTGCACACCAGGTGACCCTTCCAGGGATGACGTCTTCAGACAGCCCTCACATCGCTATGCTGGGGTTGTAACAAGGTCTGCAATGAGAATGGATGCTTGTGAGGCAGCTCCTGCTCCCTACACAGTAGGGATGCTGAAGAATGGTTCCCTGTGTTTTCATGTCCACTCGTGGGTAGAGGGCAGAAAATTTTCCATGAAAGAGATCAGCGTTTGGAGAAGAAATAAAACCTTGATGGCCATCCTTATTGCGATTTGTTTTTCAGATACTGATTGTCACAACATACTCCTAAGCAGGTTACTTTTATTATTTAAAAGTCTTTCTTACTTCCTCACAGAAGCAGTGGTTCCATTAGAGAAGAGAGATTCAACAAGTCACAGACTCTGCACTTTACATTGTTTTTAAATCTTTAAAACATTTAGCATACATTTCTTTTTTTCTTTCTTTTTTTTTTTTTTGCTGCCACTGTCGAATTTGTCTCTAGAGCTGCCAAAACTTTTTTTTTTTTTTTTTACCACATATGAGGCTATTATTTATTCCTACTTGTGGCATGTGCCAAAGCTCTGAGTTCTCAGAGGAGCCGTTTCTTATCCCTCCCTCTGAGGACTATCCCTATGCCCAAGGCAGAGTACTTCAAATGCTTTCGCTGCCTGAGTGACTGATATTATGTGATGTTTGTATAGAAACGATGTACAGGCTTTCCTACCCCACTGCCCGCTTGTTCTTAATGCGGTGCTAGTTGGATATTAATATACTCAAACGGCTCATGCTTCCTACCTGCATTTCCTATGTTACAGATTGTAACCGCTATGATAATTTATCGACTGCTCTTTCAAAATCTCAGTTTACATAGCAGCTGATGCTTGGCTCATTGGCTCCATGTGTGGTGATAGCGTCACAAACTTCCTTTGACTGGTACCCTGCCTCTGGCAGCTGGGCACTTCACCCTATCAAAGAACCCTGTTTCTCTGCTTCTGACCCAGTTTTCCACTTCCCAAAGGTGCCAGGTCTTGGAGTCTTGTGTACCTCTCTAGGCTTGGAAGAGGCTGTCGTGGCTAACAAACTCCCTCTGTGTTGTTTCTTCCCAGTCACCTGGCCCTTCAGGCTTCTTCCAGCCCCGTACTTTCCCAGCCTTTCCTGTGCCCACAGAAAACAGTGTCTTCCTGTCATCGTCCTCACCCTCTGCTTCTTCTCCCTAGAACTGTCCTTAGACACCCGTCTGCAGTGATGGACACGTCAAAATAGCTGCAAGGAATTTCCTATGCACGGGAGCCGAAAGCTTCAGAAAATGTAGATATAATCCTGATTGCTTGTAAATTATAGCCACGAGCAAGTTTCTGAATCTCTTTCAACCGTATGCAAAATAAATATGATTTATTTTGTGCTTCTGGACATTTTTTTTTAGCCCCCAAATCTCATTTCTCATATTCAACTGGCAGTAACATTCTTTTCACGCCGCGTTTTCATTGTTTCACAGCTGACTGTGGCTTTCAGTGATTGTCCTCTATCAGAATGACAGGCAGTGTGTACCCTTCCCCTCCTATTTCACTGAGTATCAGTTAGTTGTTATGAATAGAGGTTTATCTTGTCACACATATTCATACCTCTATGCAGATGCTCCACTCTTTTTTCTCTTTTATATCATTACTGTCAGCTGAACTGAATGATTTTTTTAAAATATACTCTCAAATCCATGCAGTAGATTCTATTGAGTGATTGAAAATTGACTTTTAAATATTTTAGCATGTTTCCCTTATATCTCATTAAGTAATTTTGTTTAATCATAAAAGGTCTATTGTCTTGAATTAAATCTCCCTAGTTATTTTGGTTTATGTTTTCTTTGCACATATGGGGTTTGGTATTAGGGTGACAGATCTCTTTAAAAAATTAGGAGAGTCCCATCTTTATCTTTTTCTGAAATTTTGTATAAGATTAAGATTCTTTCTAGACTTTTAAAGGAATCCATCCATAAAAGAGTCTGGAATGGCATTTCTTTGCTGAAAAGTTGGGCAAACATTGAATTTATCTTTTATATAAAGCTAATTTAGTTTTCTGATTTGGTTCTTTGGGGTATTTTAATTTTCAAAAAAAAATTAACCTTGTAATTAAAGTTGCCAAAGTTTTTGCCAGCTCCCTAATACTGTTCCTTGGAGCATCTATAGTTATCTTTGGTCATAGGTGTCTTAGACAAATTTTCTATTGCTGTGGCAAAATGCACAGTTCCAAGAAACTTGAGAAGGAAAGGGTTTGTTTTGCATTACAGTTTTTAGTCTATCATGGAGAAAAATCTGGGAAGGAACCAGACAGAAACCTCGAGGCAGAAATTGGTGCAGAGGCCATAAGGCTTGCTCCTCCCAGCTTGCTCGGCCTGTTTACCTCGTCTAACTCAGGACCTGGTGGTCTGGAATGGCAGCACCCACAGTGAGCCACCCATATCAATCATCCGTTAAGAAAATGTCCCACAGACTTGCCTACAGGTCAAGGACATGCAGGCATTTTCTCAATTGCGGTTGCCTCTTTTCGTAAAATTTTAGTGTGTGTCAAGTTGACACACAAGCCTACCAGCACAGCAGACTTCTTTGATTTATTATGAATGAAATTTGTATTCCCTTTTTTCTCTCATTTTCTCTCTTTCCTCTCTCCTTTCTTCCCCCTCTGATCCCTCAGTTCCAAAAGTAGCTATTTATCAATGGTGTTACTTAACATAATAAATATGTAAAATACAACTTTATGAAGTTTTTATTTTTGACTACTTCTCTTTGTTTTCTAGATCTTTATGATAGAAACAAGTTAAGACATGTTTAATTTTTCTAGTAAAGATATTTGAATATACAAATATCCCTTAAGCACTATTTGAGTTGCACCCACAAAAAATTTGTATGGTATCTTCATTATCATTAAGTTGAGAACACTCTCCAGCACCTTTTGTGATTTCTTCTTTGATATTTAGACTTTTGGACAGTGTATTAAACCCACAAAGTGGGTATTTTCTTGTTTTTAATTGTGAAATTAGTAAAATTATTGGTATCAACACAGAACTTGTGGACTAAACTACAGAGATAATGCCAGTCATAACAGCTGTACAAATGAAAGCATGTACAAAAAATGTGAACTAAGGAAGTACATAACCTGTGAATGAAAATTTCAAATTTCCCAGGGAAAACATATTAAAGATAATGAGTAAAGAGAAAGGCTTCCCATGCTAATGACTGGGAGATTTGTATTCATTAATGGCCTTAGTATCCAATTAGTTTCTGGATTCAGTGCCGTCTACATCAAACTACCATGACATTCTTCACAGAAATAGAAAATAATCTCCCAAAGGTTCATAAGAAAGATGATCTCAGATACCCCAGAGCTACTTGGAGCCAAAGCTCTGTTGCTGCAACACTAATACCAATTTTCCAGACATATTACAGAAATATAGTAAGCCAGACAATGTGCTTCACGTATAATAACTGATTTATCATCTGGTGAAACAAAATAGATAGCAAGAATCAACCCACGATTCTATAATCAATTGTTTCTCAATGAAGAGATTAAAAAGAGTCATTGATGAAACAGCCTTTTCTGTACACAGTATGAAGAAACTGGATAGTCATATGAAAACTTATACAACTTGACCTTCTGTCTCTCATCCTTTAAAACGTCGGCGCAAATTGATCAAAGACCCAAACCCAAGCCTATGAAACTGTAAAGGGACCCAACTGGGAGGGCCAAGCCTGTGTTATAGGACTAGAATCCCAGCTGCTTAGAAGGTTCCTGAAAAACTGCAAGTTCAAGGCTATCACAGATCATTTAGTGACATCCTGTCTCCAAAAAATTTAATTAAATTCAATAAATAAAGAGAGGGCTGGAGATGCAGCTCAGTGGTAGAATATTTGTGTAGCATGCATGAAGCTTCAGGTTCAATACCCTAGTATTGTAAAACAGACAAAATAGCAGAATTACTAAGCCTTTGGCAAATACAAACACACACACACACACACACAATCAACCAACTAAACAATAGCAACAAAATCTTGTATAAGACCTATGAGACAAAGCATGCAAAAGTAGAAAAATGGAATTATATAGAACCAAACTTTTAGGCACAGGGGAGGAAACATTGGAGTGAAGACAGCAGCTGTCATTGGAAGGAAGTATTTTTAAATTGGTCTTATGACAGAAAAAAATATGAAAGTCTTGGTGACACAGTAATGCCCTTTAAATAATTGTATTAACATATCCAAATAGACTGAATGGCATTTTTTAAAGAATAGAAGTAGCAAGTGTAACAGATGTTATAGTTGGTATCTCTAGCATTCAACACAGTGCAAATCTAAGCTAGAATGAGATTCTATCTTATGCTACTCAGAATGGGCATTAATTTTTTTAAAAAGCAAAAAGTGTTTTTATTAGAAATGCAAGGAAAAATCTCAGTTTATCAGTTGCTAGAAATATCACAAATTAATGCAACCTTTATGGAGAATAGTACAGGAATTCCTTAAAGTAGATAATAGATTTATTTGAATGAGCTATCTCAAGTCCATTTAGCAAGGAAATAAAATCAGTCTAACCAAGAGAAAACTATATTCTTCTGTATATTGTAGAACTATTCATGGTAGTTAAGACATCCAGACACAGAATCAACCTAAGTGGCAGTTGACAGATGATGGATAAAGGGATGTAATAGGCATGAGCACATGTGTAAACACATACAAACATGTGTGTGTGTGTATGTGTGTGTGTATAAGAAAGGGAGACAGACAGTTAGACAGAAACAGAGAGGCTGAGTTGTTCATCCATAAAGAGAATGCCATTGATTCTGTCTTTTACAATGAAATGGAAGGTTCTGGAAATCAAGGCTTCTGTGTCGTAAATCAGACACACAAAGGCAAATGCTGCCTCCTACCTCATATTCAGAAGCTAAAATGGTTGATTTCGAAGAACAGGGTAGAAGAGTATTTTCTAGATGATAGGAAGTTGGGGAGGAGACTGAACAGAGGGCAGTTCAATCATGTGGAATAAACAGGACTGGATAATGAGAATATTTTCTGTTATAGACCAGCACTGCGTGATGACCAGTGCACAAAGGCCTAGTCCATATTCTATGAAGCCTTAGGTGTTCGCAGGTTCTGAACACAAAGGATTGAAATGGAGGTAGAAATACTAATTTGTCTAAGGGGAACACTACACATTGTGTGTTTTCATCAAATTATTATACTATACTCTATCGTCTGTGATTAAAATGTACAATTTAAAAAGAAATTGGATTCTAATGTTTTAATTTTGCAAATATTTCCCTCATGTCCATATATAGAACTTAAAAATAATTGGCGAGGGTTGATCTTAGATTGGATTAGTATTGGTGCCAATTCAGACTTTGGTGAAACATAATTAATAGAGTTTGTGTTTGAAGCACACAGAAAAGTCGCTGTATCCTGTATGCTAGCCCTTGCAGTAGTTATGATTCCTGCTGGCTTTAGCTACAAAGTAGGATGTGCACACTGGCTCAAGAAAATCCCTTGGTAGCTCAGCAATCGTTCCACTAAACCCTTTAGCAACTTTATGGCATTTCATGTAAAATATCAAGTAAAGCATGCCGTGTTTTCTTCCTGAGAAAAGTCTTCAATTGTCCAGCCTTCATGCTTTCCACAGTTATTTGTTGAGAGAGGAAATAATGTAAAAGAGTGAAGAAACTGGGCTAAAGGGATCGATATGAAAAAATTCACCCAGTGAGCCTTAAAGATGTATAGGACAAGGTTTCCATCAATCATGAGTCGGATGTGTCCTATTAAATAAAACTGTTAAGCAACTAGGCAATTTCTGACTCTAGTGGAAGTCCTTAGAATAGCATTCTTCTTCCTGGTATAAATTTTAAATATTATTGGTATTTACAAAGTGATTCCATGTTATCACTTTAGAAACTTGGTAAGAAATGTTCGTATTTTTAGGATCCTAGAGGCAGGAAGAGGCAGAGGGTCACAGTCATATTTCTTAGGTGAATATGTTCCATTGTTTTGGAGTAATCTGGTTTTGTTATTCCTTGGTGATGAGAAGTCTAGAAGAAACCAGCTTAAGGTAACTTTGATGTGCAAAGGGCGTTTGTTGGTCAATAGTAACAGGGAACTTGTAATTCTGAAGTGTTTTTGACCCACCCCTATGGTTCTACCATTGAAATTACTTCCCTCTGTTCTTTAGTGGCATTTCCTTCTGTGTGCCTAGACTATAAACCACAGTCCTTTGAAAAAGACAAGATGTGCATTAAGTTCAGCAGAGCCAGCAAGGCTTCTCCTGGATTAGTGTCTACCCATACTATGGGAGGTAGTTAAGCATCTTCAGGACCATAGGTACTAGGGTAGAAGTTATTAACAAACAGCTTCAGTGTATCCCACCATAGAGCTGGATCCCTAGCAGCAGACTGAGGACGTAGTGAGTTTAATTGTTAGTTCTACTGGGGAAAGAGCAGTTCTAGGGATTACAGTGTGGCATTACACATGCCAGCAAGTTCTCTGCCATTGGGCTATATCTATACTAGCTTTATCATCACCACAACTGCCACTGCCACATTGCCGCCACCATCATCATCACCACCACCATCACCACCACCACCACCCCCATACCACTACCATCATCATTGCCACTATAATCACCACCACCACCACCATCATCATAACCACCGTCTTTACCACCACCATCATCACCACCACCATCTTTACCACCACCATTATCATCACTACCATCTTTGACACCACCATCATCACCACCACCATCTTTACCACCACCATCATCATCACCACCATCTTTACCACCCCCATCTACACCACCATCATCATCACTACCACTATCACCACCACAAACACCACCTCCACCATCACCACCGCCATCATCACTGCCATTATCATCACCACCATCATTACTACCACCACCACCATCACCTTCACCATCATCACCACCACCACCACTATCATCGTATTTTTAAGGCAGGATCCCAGCAAAGTACCTAGATTGGTCTTGGACTCACTCTGTTGCTCAGGTAGGTCTAGAATTTTCACTCTTCCTGTCTCAGCTTGCATTATGAGCGTGTACCATAAGACTTGGTAATTTCTGCTGTTTTTAATGGATTTTTGATTATGCATGATATTTTTATGCATGCTATGTGAATTTTCATATACTGGGAAATAGTCATTTCCTGGTTGTAAATTCCATATTTTTCCACATGTGTTTTTGAAAATGGATTGAGTCTATGTGTTTATACTGTGGTTGTATTTTCCCTTCCAAAGCTTTTGTAATAAATGGGGATATTATAGTCTCAGCCATTTATAACTGAGCAAGTAAAGATCTTTTACAAAAAGAATGAAACTTATTACTTAAACAATCTCTAACTATTTTATTCATGCTTCAAATCAAAGGCCACCCTGTTGAGTAGTTCACAGATATGAATTAATAGAAGTTTAATAAATTTTTATGTAGACTTATCACTGTGCAAAATACCCCCAGAGAGCCTGTTAATCACATTGCCAAATAAATTAACATTAATAGTTTCACTTTTGAATGCTGAAAGAATTACACCACAATTTTATTGAATAAATTATACTTCTCGTATTTTATTTTGCAATATATCCTGAGTCTAAGATGCTTTTCTATTGTCCATGTAAAAAGACTTTTTACATTGAGTTGGGGTCTCATTAAGTTGTGCAGAATGACCTTGAGCACTCTTTGTAGTCCAGGTCTTCAAGAGCTAAAGAATATGCTTACCTCAATCTCATCAATAAATGAGATTATGGGACTTGAGCTACTTATGTATCATGTGCATATAGTCACTTATATATGTAAACAAATTTCTTTGATAAGTATTATAAAGTATCATTTATAGTTTTTAAACTACAGAACATTTATTAAATATAAAAGCTACTCTGCTTTCTTTAAAAAATAGGTATGTCCTATATGATAGTTGAAAAACAACTAAGAAAATTGGGGTATCAGATTCCTGGGTAATGTGTCTATTATTATTGTCTGCTAAAGAGGTTTTTAATGCAAGGAATTTACTAGCAAATTTAGAGGTGGGGGGAAAGAGGGGAGAGGGGTGTGGGAGCATATTAATACACAGGTGCATGTGCTGTCCGTGTGTCTGCATGTAGAGACCAGAAGTCAATATCAGGTGTCTCCTTTGCTTGCTCTCCATGCTTATTTTTGAGACAGAGTCTCTCACCAAACCTGGAGCTAGACTGGCTGACCCATAATCCCTAGAGATCTTCCTGTGACCACCTCCCAAGTACTAAGACGAAAGGATTAAAGGCTTACAACATTGCACAGGATTTTTGATGTGAGTTTCATGGGATTGATTTCTGTTCGGCATGATCACACAGCAAGTATGTTTCTGTCCGAGCCATCTCCCTGACACAAATGTAACGACTTCTGAATTTGTCTCACCCCTTGGCTGAATGACCACTTTCCCAATATTGATTTTGCATTTCCAACAAGGAGTATTGCACCAACATCATGTAGATATCAATTCAACAGATATTTAATCAACAAATCTCTGCTTGCACATAGATTTTGAAACTGTCCTTTAAACAAGTTCTGTTTGCTGCCCTTACTGGGCCAAACCAAACACGGCACACTTAATTACACGACACAAATTCCAGTGAATTATTAGCACAATCAGAAATTATTTTAATATGACCGGAGTCTGAACTTCTTTCTGCAGGGACAAATGCCAGCCAGTGTTAGTTTGTGTCTTAGTTTCATTTCAATAGTCTGTAGTTATTCATTAGACCCAAATAGAACTTAAAATGCAGCAATGAATTATTATAAATTAAGCTATGCGTTTTTTTGAATATCCTCATATAGTCCAAGCATAGCACACTTAAATGATCAAATGACTTCACTCTATACCACTCAACAACCTATCATAAACAATATCCTTTGATGGGCTGTTAGGAAGTGAGATTAGTAATCTTAAAACTTAGATTTATCTCATAGTTCTAAAATTATTCAGATTTACCCGACTCGGTTATTTGCCTCATCGACACTGATGGCAAATAATTAACATCTTGTGTGCCCTGAAAGTCACTGGCACAGCAGATTAAAGGCAGCAGCAGAAATATGAGTCAAATTTGAATCCGCCAATGTTCTCTGTGATGTTAGAACTCGCTTGTCTTCTTTTATACCAAGTCTCCCATGTGGAAAATGGAGGTTAGTGTGATTTATAATCCTTCCCCCATAGATGCCAGCAGAAATTACTTTAGAGAACTTGATAGATTGTACAACTATTGCTCAGTGGTTAATTTAATAAATGTGTTATTATGTAACTTCTAGAGAACGGAGTCCTAAAAGAGTGTGTTTGACGTGTGCAGAATCGGGAATTTGTTCTTTGCTTCTGCATTCTTGAAGTTTTATGGCTAATGGCATTTGAAAAAAAAAAACTGGCATTTCACATCACTTCTAGTTCTAGACATACACAGGTTTTTTTTTCTCTCTGTTCTAGCTCCTGGCAACGGATTAAACATGCTTATCTAATTTGCTTGTTAAACCTGTCTTTGAATTATTTTGTCTGCTTCTTTTAAACAAGGTTTGTAAAACACTATTTCTAAGAATTTTGTGTTAGTGTTTGTTGTTCAGATCTTCTGTATCATGATATTTATTGATTCCATTTCAAACCGGAGACTTTGTTCAGCAAGCAGTTTTCAAGGCCTGTGTCATGTCCTTATTTCTCATAAGTAACTTTGGTGGTGTCCAATCTTGGCAGCAGATCTCTGAGTCTCTTCTGCTTAAGGCTTTGGTCCTGCCTTTCCTGCCAGTGCATTGCTAGCCCTGTGGGAAATTCTCAGGACCTCCATGGTACTTTTGTGATTTTTCTATCCTTGACCTTAGGAGGAGCTGTCAAAAATGAAAAGATGACTGGTCTAGTTTTCTGTCCCAATCCTTCAACTTTTGAACTCCGAGAGAATAAGCGAGACTTGACTTGACCACGAAATTATCTTTTAAGGAACAAAGGAAGTTCCAAGTAGGATCTGACTTTCTTCTTGCTGGGAAGTGTGGTGTCTGGGGCAGTTGAAGGGCAGACTCTGCTGGTGGCCTGCCAGTCCTGCTTCTTCAGATGCCAGACAGGAAGTCAGTGAGACAGAGGGCTTCCCAGGGAGGGAACATCTACAGACCAGAAATGTCTGCGTGAAATCCTCATTGCTCTGTGTCTACTGGTAATTTATATAAGTATCCCAAAGGGAGAGAAACTGTCTTTTGAAGTTCTTTGCTACTCTTTTTTCCTTTTCTTTCAAGGGTGTGATACAGTCATATGGGTGTGTATGTCATAATTACCACATGTATTAGTCAGGGTTTTCTAGAGAAACAACTTATAGGGGATTTTATCAGAATCATTTACAAATTGTAGTGCAGCGAATTCAGCAATGATTTCTTATAAATAAAAGTCCAAGATATAGTAGTTACTCAGTCTACATGGGTGAATGGCTCATTTGATATTCTCTGGAATCCCAAGGAAGTTGTCTCTACTACCAGTAGAGAAATAGACTTGCTAACAAGAGCAAGAGCAAGCAGGCAAAGAGAGAGTAAGCTTCCTTCTTCCATACCCTTTATCAGGCTGTCAGCAAAATTTTGGCCTTGATTAAAGATGGATTTTCCCAACTAAAAAGAATGGGATTAAAGGTGTAGCTTCCCATTTTAAATGATATGAGTAAGACAAACTCTCTCACAGATGTGCCCAGGCATTTGGGTTTTACTTAATTCTGTTTAGTATTTAGTTAATTCTATTTCAGTTAGTTCGAGTTGAGAATCAGGAAGAGCATTCACGAGTCCACCTCTTGTCAAGAGCTACACTGTATATATGTCACTACTTGACGGGTCACATCTGATGGATAGAGGTCTTCTATCACCGCTTGAAGTAAGGACTATAAAATACTAATTTACCAACGATGCTAATTTTAGAAGTAAAGTCCCTTTCCCAATGACTTTTGTTATATCACAAAGTGTAGTAGTCACATACAGGATTGGAGAACTAAGTTTTGCTGGCTCGCCATATTTTTCACATCCTGTCATATCCTTTCTTCTGCAGTGTGCCATTTTACCTAGAGTGGGAGCATTATCATTGCCATCATCATTTTGTGAAATATTTGCTTATACGATGAGGACATTGGGTATTTATAAAATTATAACTTTGATGCATTACATTTCAGTGTAGCTTCATCCTAGGAGTGGGGTGTCCAGAGCTATATGAATGTGAGCCCACTCGGAATATTTTGAAGGAAAACGAGAATAATGTTGCTTAACGTCTAACATGTAGAAGTTACATTTCAATGTGTAGAGTCTGTAACGGTAACATTGCCCCCCTTAAGTTTCTTCACATTCTTGGGATGAGATTCAAATGATTTTAGTCATTAAGGGTGTTTCCCTATCATGTAAACACAGAGATAATTGAGACTTTTTTACACAAAGAGTTTAAATTAAATATTATGGTATTTATGTGGTTTTTAAGTTGGAGCTTCTAGAAATAGTATTGGATTTTCTGAAGGGTAATGAGATTTTTCTTGACACCTATTTGATTGAGTGCACTTATCTAATCTGGACGACAAACTGACTTACAGGAATACCAACCTTAATAAAAACTTTAATTTTACTCAAATGAACTTTAATTATCCTGAACACTTACAGTGGTGACATCAAATCACAGGTGCTTAACTATGTAACTAAAATGATTTTCTGCTGTCAGTTTTCAGAGACAAAGCAAGGAGAGATTCACGTGTACTAAGATTATGCAAGGATATGGATACGACATGGTATGAAGCTATAGCCAATTCAGTCAAATTTAGATACTAAGCTCATATGTGATTATTACACTTTGTGGCAACTGAGATTGGGAAACGAACTTTACTTCTAATATTAGCATCTTTGGTAAACTAATATTTCCATAGCTCTTACTTCTCCTCCTATACTCCATTATAGGGGCATTTCCATATAGGGAGTACATTGTATACAGAGTATAAAATGTTGATTGAAATCAACAGAATTTTTTGTAAGAGTATATTTTTGCTAACAAAAAGAGTAGATGAGAAATGTTTTGTTTTCTTCCAGAACTTCAAACTGTCACGAGGAGGAAATTATTGACAATAAGTGATATAAGTATACTGTGTGCAACTTGTATACACACAATCACCAATTCTCTGTGCTTCTGTGGTTCTTCTAAAGTTTAAGCTGGTCTCAATAAGACATGTTATTTCTTTATATTCTTACTTTATACATCTCTTTAGTTGTAAATTTTCCATGTTTACCAACTGCAAATGGAGAAGAGACATTATTTCTCTGACTTCCTTGTCATAATAACAACTCAGATTGTCAACAATCTGAATTCACAATTCTCCCCTTGGTTTAGAACCCTGAGTAATAACCCTGATCATAGACCAGTCTGTCTAATTGCAATCTGACCTATGCCACTTACTCTTGTTTAACACTTCTAATGCTCACCTTTCTTTTCTTTAAAAAATTTATTAAAGATTTCTATCTCTTCCCCGCCACCCAATTCCCTCTCCCTCCCCCAATCAAGTCCCCCTCCCTCGACAGCCCAAAGAGCAATCAGAGTTCCCTGCCCTGCAGGAAGTCCAAGGAACCCCCACCTCCATCCAGGTCTAGTAAGGTGAGCATCCAAACTGCCTAGGCTCCCACAAAGCCAGTACGTGCAGTAGGATCAGAAAACCCATTGCCATTGTTCTTGGATCAAAGAAAAACACTAATGCTCACCTTTCTTATCTAGCAAAAAAAAAAAAAAAAAAAAAAGGATGCACATCCCAACATACCAGGTTTTCATGAATATTAAACTAGCTGTGCATGAAGCATACTCCATCTGGAAAGCACATAAGACGTCTCGTGTTAGCAACACAAATCCTCTAAGGCCAGGCAGTTAGGAACTACCTGTTATCTTTATTGTGGGAGGGAAACATGGTATGAAAGAAAACACTGTTTTCCCAGCTTGTTACAAAGGAAACATCTGTCTCTGCTGCGCATGCCTGTATGCAGAAGGAAGTGCTGAGGTCTTCATTCATTGCGCTTGGTTTTAGAAGTGTCGTGAAAATACTTAACAAAGTCAATCATTCTGACAAAATTTGAAGAGTCCAGAACAGTTTCATTGGCTGTATGCATGTCACTGGATCACATTAGATCATTAGATCCTTTTCTCCTTTGCCTGACTGAGACTTTGTGCATTCAAGAGTTTCCCATTACCCCTCCTTTTATACTTTCTAAGCAATATCAGTGTGCAGGCCCTCCATGTTGATAGTATGATCAGGAGGATACGCCAATTACAGTTTATGGTGCCTTAAGTTATGATGTATACTGCTATGCTATGCTGTGCTATGCTATGCTATGCTGTGCTGTGCTGTGCTGTGCTGTGCTGTGCTGTGCTGTGCTGTGCTGTGCTATGCTATGCTATGCTAAGCTATGCTATGCCATGCCATGCCATGCCATGCCATGCCATGCCATGCCATGCCATGCTATGCTATGCTATGCTATGCTATGCTATGCTATGCTATGCTTTTTACCACTGTTCCAGATACATGTAAATAGAACTTAAGTAGAGAACGGTTTCCTTTTATTTATATTTTCATTTTATTCTAAGATTGGCTGACTCTATTACTTTGTGCCCTAGGTAGAATATCATTGGTATGGAATGGGATAAAGCAGAGTGGTCACGTGATATCTGGGAATGAGAGGAGAGTAATGGGAATGAGCATACTCTTCCAAGACATACCACCGTTCATCTACTTTTTCCAACTGAGTCCAGCCTCTCATGGGTCCAGCATTCCCCATTATTTTATTAAAAATTTGAATCCATCAGTCAATGAATTGATTTAATTAGGAAACTCCAACCCCAACCCATGATCCAGTTGCTTCTGAACAGACACAGAAGTGTGCTTTAAGTGAATTCCTAGGTGTCTCTCAATCTGTTCCTCTTTCCAAATCCACACTAACCATCACGTGTAGGCTAAGTGTGTTAAATATGGTTTTGACTACTGTAAGTATTTCTGGAAATACAACTGTCAATAAATTAAGGAGCATCTATATGCGCATCATGTCATTTATGATGTTTTATTTTGATTTTTGAGTCTTTGTTTCTTGATGTATGGGCTTGTCAAAATTTTTCATCTGTTCAAAAACTGCAAAGTACATTCCAATTTTCTGTTGTTGGGATGCTTCCTTATTTCTTCATACCCCTTGCTTGATTGCATTGCTATCAGCATGAGTGAAAATCAGTGGTTATTTCTCCCAATTGTAGGGGGTGAGAGAAGTGTGCTGGAGAAAGGTCTTGCTATGCATCTCAGGGTACACTCAATTCTGTTATTCTCCTGCCTCACCTGAGAGCTATCACTCCCAGCTTCAAGTATGATACTGTTCTATTGCTCAGTACTCCACAGATGGATGGGTAGTCAGGACGTCTTTGGTCCACTTTACTTCACAAAGGATCTCACTAGCCTGCCCTCCTGTTTGGCTCTAATACTGAGAATGCCAGTGAGCACCATGAGGCTTGGCTCTCTCTTGATCTGCGTGGATGGCATCTGTGTAGAAAACACCTTCACTTATTAGTCTGGGGAAGGCTTCTGTGAGTTTCTCATTTTTTCTATAGACATATCTTCCCTAGCTAAATGAATGCAAATTTTCAATGATAAAGATTAGCTGGTTACCATTTTCAGGAAGCTTATCTCTGGATGATTCTAGTGCCTACCTGAAGTATTGCATTTTTTTTCTCAACCTTCCTCTAGCTGCCTTCTCTATTACAAGCTGTCTCTTCTCTATTACTGCAGGCCCCAGAGTGTAGCCCCATCACTGAGTTATAGGAGGTAAGCTTCCTATACTATAGCTAGCTGCCTTCTCTATTACTAGCTGTCTCTTCTCTATTACTGCAGGCCCCAGAGAGTAGTCCCATCACTGAGCTATAGGAGGTAAGACAGTACTAATCCATGTTGAATGCAAATTCCATGCTTTTCCCTTCCCAGGAAGAAGCTGGAAGTTTTCTTCTAGTTATTCTGTGCTGAGTAAAGAGAGAGATAACAGCCAACTCATTTCCTCCCTGGTTCACTTGAGTTGGTTTCAGCTTCACTGTGGTGGAAGCCTCGTTACTGTCTTCTGGATTTCTCACAAAGGGAACTGATCCATGTTGTTGTTGAATTGTGTTCTTGAAGGGGAGCATAGAGGGTCAGAGTTTCTACCCTAGCATCTGGCTGATTTTGCATCCTTTTTATCTTCTTTAGCAGTTAATGAACAGAGATATTTTACATACCAATCCTCACATTGTGATGTGAATCTATGGTTTGTTTTTTGTTTTGGTTTTTGGCTTTTGAAGACAGGTTTCTCTTTATAATAGCCCTGGCTGTCATGGAACTTGCTCGGTAGACCAGGCTAGCCTTGAACTCACAGAGATCTGTCTGCCTCTGTCTTCCAAGTCCTGGGAGTAAAAGTATGCGCCACCACTACCTAGCGTGAATCTGTTATGACCCTTTAAAATATAGGTATATATGTGTGTGTGTGTGTGTGTGTGTGTGAGAGAGAGAGAGAGAGAGAGAGAGAGAGAGAGAGAGAGAGAGAGAGAGAGAGAGAGAAGGGGAGTGTATTTATGTCAGTGTGGCAAGTGTGGTGATGTGTGCAGACATGACTGTGGAAGTCTATTATGTGTTTCTGCTTGTGTGAAGGACCTCCAGTGTCTAGCCTTCACCCGCTGTTCCTTTGAGATGGAGACTCTCACCATATTCATAGCAAGTCAGCAGGCTTCATCAGGCCTCCTGCTTGTGGCAACCACAGTGTTGGACTTAAGGTTGCGCACTCACATCTGGCATTTGACAGGGATGCTGGGATCTGAATTCGGGTCCTTCCTGATGCTAGTGTAGTCAGTGGTTTTACCCTCTAAGCTACCTACTGCTTAAGCTCCCAGGTTGGCTTTTTCATGGTTGGTTTTGGTTCCGGTAACATGAGAAGCATGCGGTATTGCAGGCGAGGAACGGAATCCCCATGCAAACTTAGTAGATAGCCCTAGTGTAAGCCATGGGGCCCAGGCAGGTAATCTGATACTCTTTTGTTTGGAGACATGGATAACAGTGAACTGTTCATCAGGATCCTTGTAGGAATACTGTAAGGCTGGAAATTCTAAACTCATAGCATTGATTATATGTAATCATTACAGACTAAATCTTGAGCATGTGCATTTTTGCTAACTAATTAATGCATGTTGCTTAATTTGGCTATCTTTTCTTTCCTCTACATTTAACAAACTAATAAAATATGAGTTTATTCTAAATTATAAGTTTTACTGTATCCCTGTATTTGATTTAACTTTCTTGTTTATGATTGCACCTGTTTCTTTCCCGATATCCTGAAATTGTAAAATTCAATAACTTGGCTAGCTACCTTGCATTTACGTTTATACCCGATATTACTGAGTGATAAAATACCATAAAACATGAGGAACAGAATCACGGATGGAAAGAATTATCCCATTTATATGTTTCTTTCCTAAACCTTTGGCTCTGTTTATCCTGTCCATTAAAACAATTAAGATATTGATCCTAATTCTGTGGGGTTTAAAACCCAGTAAACTCCGCAGCCATTCTCAGAGATGTAGCAATTTCCACTGCAGATTTTTCTGGAGAAACTCAAAGTCATTCATGACCATTGTCTAATTATGGGGGATAACATATATTTGTGTC
Organism: Microtus ochrogaster; assembly: GCF_000317375.1. Taxonomy (NCBI): domain Eukaryota; kingdom Metazoa; phylum Chordata; class Mammalia; order Rodentia; family Cricetidae; genus Microtus; species Microtus ochrogaster. The sequence goes on from NC_022024.1 coordinate 15,937,922, forward strand.
TTCTTAAAGTT
>NC_022024.1:15938181-15959521 GCF_000317375.1 Microtus ochrogaster
AGGCCTAGAAACCATTGCACTGCTTCGGTTTTCCTTTGGTGGAAACATGAGGCCAGCATCTCAAGGAACTGTGACAACATAGTCCATCATCAGCACACTTGTGCTTTGTGAGTTTCCAATGCTGAAATCCTGACTCAATTTTCTGCCGAACAAAGGTTTTCATTGAAGCAGAGCAACAATGAAGCCGGCAGACAGCTCGTCAACACGATGCTCATTCTCCTTTAGTCTTTTGTTTGAGTGTAGGAGTGAGCTTCTGCAGACAAGGGAAAACAGGAGAAGGGTTCAGCTGCGCTTGGTCTGGACTGTGAACTGACTATGGCTAACATATGTTGTTTGATAGGAATTGTAAATACCCTTTGTTAAGGAAGAAAATAAAAGATCACGTCTCCTTGTAATAAATACACTTGTAATTTTCCGGAACAGCATTAGGCTGATGTGATTGTTAAAGCATCAGGTAATGCAAGAAGGCTGCTGACCAGTGCTGTACAAACATCACACCACTATTCATGTTAGCGGTAGCTTTAATATCAATCTAACTATGAAACAGTTTTATAAAGGCAGTATTCAGATTACATATACGTCATGGGGTTGTGGGGAAAAAATGGAAAATTATTCTGCTCAAGCCTGAAGGGATTATGTTAAATAATGTTATTATACGGGTCGTTGACTGTGTTAGGCCCCTTTGAAGAAAGTCCAGGCTGTTTTCTTGGTTTGTTTATATAGGGAAATGGTTTCAATAAAGGAGTGATCTGGCGTGTTCTTGAATTAGGCCAAATATTTATAGCATGGCATCGCTGATAGAAATTTCCTCTTGTTCCTTGGAAATGGTTTTGGGGGATAATAATTTTCTGAGCAAGCAAAAATTCTTACTCATTAAAGTTAGCCCTTTGAATTTGAAAGTGATGGTGTTGCTGTCTTTTTGTATTTGCTGCGCGTCCTTGGCACGAGCTTCAGCGGGATCGGATGCAGGTGAGTATTGCGGTCTTTTCCGTCCAGCCCTGTTGTCACTAAGTATTTCCTCTTCTGCTCTGAGTTCCTTCAAAAACACTCATGGTCTCTCCACGTAGGGAGGGGCCACCAGCTCTTCATACTCTTCAAAAGATATTTCATTGTCTACCTACTACATGCCACACACAGGACAGAGTGGCCACATGCAGATGCGACAGCAGTGTCACTGCTGGCCTCCGGGAGATGGTGCGGTGTGCTAAATATCTTTTTTTCCCCCTTTTAGTGCTCCATCTAGTTTTCCATTACTTAGCCCTGCCTCTTGCTGCAGTAACTATCAATAAACAAAACCATATGCCCAGATGACCTTTCAGTTCTGTGTAGCCATGCCAACTCCCTGTTACACTGAATGCTATTGAAAAACACAAGAGAAATTGACTTGTGAAGGGCTTGGGCCGAGATGTTGCTTTCGGAAGGCTGGCAGGCTATCGAGGCCAACAGAGCCGAACAGATGTTTACAAGGCTGTCCTGTGTGCCCAACACTCTGGTACCTATTAAGAAGTCAGTGATAAACAAAATAGACATGACTTGTGCCCACTCATACAAATAAATTTCAAATTAAGACAGATGCTGTGGAAAGCTCGAGTGTTCTGGCTGACACGTCGTCTCCCTGCAGGAAATCCAGGTGCACAGCCAAATCGTAATTTTTTGGTTGGTTAATGATCATGGAAGTATAGAAGAGGCATATTAGTTAGGCTTTGGCGCTGTTGTGACCCATTGCTGGACCAGGCAATTGCAAGCGACAAAGATTCGTCTGGGTTCTCAGTTTCTGCGGATTGGCTTTTTATGGGCATCAAGCACAACATAACAGTTTAAATCATGGTGGGGAGGAAGCCGAAAGAACAGCGACAGGCCAGGTGGTAGTGGTGCATGCCTTTAATCCCAGTGTTCAGGAGACAGAGGCAGGCTGATCTCTGTGAGTTGGAAGTCAGTCTGATCCACAGGGTGAATCCTAGGACAGCCCAAGTCACATAGAGAAACCCTGTAATGAAAAACCAAAAGAACAAATAAATAAAAAAGGAGAAAGGATACAGGAAGAGGCCAGGACAGATTTTAGCTTTGGGTCAAACCCCTCTGTCCTCTGTGACCTACTTCCTCCTGTGAGGGCACAGTCCCTACATTTTGTCAACTCTCAATAACAGCAGTGTGCAATGAATCCATCAACCTGTTGATCCATGCATTAGACCTGAGCCTGCAGGATTAGTTCATCTCTGGAAATGGCACTGTCAACCCATCCAGAGGTGTGCATCCTTGCCCAGGTGCTTCTTAATCCAAACAAGCTGCCAGTCAAGATTGACAGTCGCATGCAATGCTTGCATTGGAAGAGTTGGTGCCCCTTTTGCATCTCCCCACACTTTTACTACTGGTCTCTGGGAGTCCTGACCACTGACACATGAATTTCTACGAAAGGAAACCATGGTTTACTCTCAGCTTCATTTCTGCCTCGGGCAACTTATGCATTAAGAATTCTAACTGTAGTTAAAGGCCATTCCCATGCTGCAGCCCAAATGTTTGGCCTTGCTACATATTCTGTGTTAACTGATGAATATGTGTTCGCAATCGTTTGTTCTTTGAACACGAAAGTGCACTTGAATCTTTGTCTTTTGAGTTTCTCTATTTGCCGCGCAAAGTATCACTTCTCTTTTTCCACTAAATAGACGTAACACTTCTCACCTTTTTTCCCCCCAGAAAGACCAAATATGTTAATTTAAAAACTTCTTGTTGTGCACGCAAAGTGTCAGGAAGCATTAGATCCCACAGATGTTAAATGCAGTACTCTCAAGATAATGAGGGAAGGTGGTGTGTGTTTCTCTTGGTATTTAATTTTACAGATAATCCGGACAATATCACACATTGTAATGCTTGAAAAACATCGAGAAAACTGTGTCTGCAGTTAAATTAACTTAGAGATGTTTAATTCTGGAAGGCAATACGATTTGAATTATGGGATATGCTTACATTATAAGTCCATGACTGGAAAGGTAGATTTAAAACATGTTTAAGCTGTTTACAGGTTAAATTTAAAAAAAAAAAAAGAAACAACTTCAAAATTTGCATGGGGTTTGCTATAAATATGTTACAGGTTTCAGCAATACATGTACTGGCCACAAGACGGCGCTAGAGGGAAACAAACGCAATGAACGTGTTTTCAGGAGTCTGAGTGAGTGATTTGCCTTTTTTGTTTTGTTTCCTGTTTGCTCTTGATGACCCCTTCTTTGTGTGGATATATATCACTGAGATCTGGTCATGTGCAGAAACAAAAACAAAAAATTATTCTCCATTCACCAAGAAATGACTAGAGATGACTTGAACTATTTATATGTGTGTATGTGCAGTTGGGGTAGGGCTTGTGCAGTGAGATTCACATTTGTGTTACGTTTATAAGCAAAGGCTGCATGTACTGCTATTTCATATATTAACCTTTATGTACAGATGTACACTCTTTTAGTAGGAGAGGGCAGAAGGCTGCGTGGCCGTGTGAATACCTTTTACAATCTTTAAAGTGAATATCTAAGGTTGAACAGTGTTCTCTTACAAATTTTAAGAATTAAATATCCACACGTGGTCCTAGCAGTGGCTCCATGGGTTATAGGCTTGCTCAGAAGGCATAGGGGTCTGAGTTTTGATCCCAGCACCCACTTAGAAGGCAGGTATGGGTTATTGTACCTTTACCTTCAGGAAAAGTGGGACAGAAGGGTATCTGGGGTTTTCTGGCTGCTAACCTTGCTCAAGGTTCAGTGAGAGACTCCATCTTACAAGTGAAGGTAGAGAGTGATAGAAGCATACGCCATGTCCTTTTGTGGCCTATGTGCAAGTACAAGCATGCCCTCCTGCACACATACATCCATCTGCCACATACAAACTTTAATATGTATAAATGAACTTTTAACACATGTTTTCCCTTTGATAGCCTTCTCCCCTTTCTTCCTCATTTAGAAAATACAACATGATCCCTAGGTCCCCTAATCAAATATTTATTTTTATTTTTAATTATTGCTAAAATAGCGTTTAAAAGTAAACACTTTCCTTTCTATATTTCATTATAAAAAGCCACCACCCTATAGGTCCTTTCTAGGTTTTATTTTTAGTGCTATTACTGCAGCTGACAAAATGTATTAAGTGCTTTAGCTAAAAAATACAAAATTTGACGTATTTGTAATTAATACATGTTTGTCAAAGGTCGTTGTGAGCCAAATGGTCGCTCTTGATTTTATTTATTTACTTCAACTACTAAAGAGAAATATAGCTGTCTTAAGAAAATACTATAGTTTCTGTTGAGAAGCAAAGCTGTAAACATAAAAGATGGTCATTATAGAACTCTTGCCTGTGCATCCATACAGACTTTGAAAAGGAAAATACATGAAAACTGTCCCACGCTGATGCAGCCTCTTGTGTTGTTTGCTTGTTGCTGCTGTAACAAGCTGCTATGAATCGGAGTCTTTAAAAAGTGAAGTACTTTTATTACCATTCTGAAGAGCTGAAGGCTAAAATAGGTCGTGCTAGAATACAGTTTCCCTATTTATATATCCCGGAAACTGTATTTTCTCGTCTAAGATCATAGTATGGACATTTGTTGATGAGGGTCGTCTTACCGCCTCATACATGTTTTCTAGATATGTTCAAAGTTGGGACGTTATTTCTGTGCACTCATTTGTTCTTAGTACTTGTCACCCATGGTTGTGGTTTGTGGTTTCTCATGTCGACAACTACATGATAATCTAGCCTCCATCTTACTTTCTGAGATGAGTAACATCTCTGAGCCTTGTGGTCCCTGATCACGTAGACAGGTTAGCTAACTCCCAAGATGACCTTCCTTAATCATCAAACCCTTTTCCCCAGGGATAAGGTGACAGATATGCACCATCATGCTTGACATTTTACCTATATGCTTGAGATCCTAGCTCAGCTCCTCATGTGTGTGTGGTAAGTAATCTTGATACTTATGTTTACAAGGGCTCTAGAGGAAGAGGAATATCTATGGTCATTGGAAAATGAAGTTCATGTTTGGTTATGTGCTGTTAGAATATCATTAAGTTATCAACATGGAGAATCCAGTGCTTAGCTTTACAGTATATTAAAGGTCTAAGCATCTGGACCAACAGGTGTTTTGTCTGCAAGAAACTTTACATAAAGCATACAGAATAGTGAAGTCAAGAGAGGAAGTAAAAGATTTATTATTGTTTTGACTCTTAACAGTTATTAAAATTTTTTTTATATAAATATTTGGTTACTTTGGGCATCACATATCATAAAAAATACAAAATTGAAGTTAAACGCACTTTATTGTTGGAATAAAACTTAGCTGACATAGGCTGATAGAATTAGGAAAGATCATCTCATAGCAACAACTCAGGAAAGGACCAAGAGGAATGAAAATGAACATTGGTCACCTCTTCTGAGTCACAGTGAACTGACCATAGAGGAAGGTTTATAATGAATTTTATCATAACCAGAAGAACTAATATTGTTTATTCGTGACATATATTTATCTAGCACTTATTATGTAGTATTATATCATTTTTATAGTTGCAAAGTCAACAAGTCTGTGAGATAATTATTCCTGTTGTCTGTCTTTCATACCTGAGGTAATGGGGGCTTTGAAAAGATCAGTTCATCTAAGTTACACTTAGGATGCAAGTCCAATCAATCTGGATTGCACAGCAGGCATCTGTTATCATAAGAATTCTAGATGTACTCTTTTTAGGGTATATCACTTCACCCTTATCCATTCTAGTAAATTCTATCAGTCTTCTCCAACCCATGGACTATGAGGGTAGGAAAAAAAACTGAATTCGTTTATGTTTAAACAATTTAGAAGAAGGATATAAAAGTTCATTCTGCCAATGAAGTTGATGAGAGAAGTACTTTAAATGGCTGGTCTCTGTTCTGTGGACACACTCAGGGTTAGTGCAGGAACCTAGTATACACAAGAAAGTAAAAAAGACCTTTTCCTGAATTCAGATCCTGGAGTCACTCGAGTCCCACTTAGACAAGCCACCTTCTTTGCATTTAGGTAATGTTGTCCACAGAGTGCCTGAGCTTTTCTGAGAAGGATATTGTGAATTGCGATCAGAAGTATTTTGACTAGTGGGGAGCTTTCCTTTTGCTTGTGAACAAGAAGTAGCAGAAATCAGTTTTATATAAGAAATTCCATACACGGAACAGTGAAGAAAATATAAACTACAGGTAAAGAGTGCAGAGCACAGGAGTGCAGGTGAAATCAGTGAAGAAGTACAATAGGCTATATAACATATATATATATATATATAGAGAGAGAGAGAGAGAGAGAGAGAGATGGGGGGGGATAAATGCTTCCTTTCTCAGGAGTCTTGGTTTGGGGTATGAGATATATCTGTAGTTTTACCTTTGAAGCTAGTTTTAAAAAAAGTAAAAAAACAGCGTTTTCCTATTCATTCCATGACATAAAACTGTAAAACTCATGAAGCCATTAATCACTCATTAACTAGACTTTGAAATCTGTTTATTGTGTCTCAGTGTAGAATACAGATTATTCAGAATATTATATATTCAAAACACCTAAGAAATACTTTCAACTTTTACCCCAAACCTTGTGAAGCGTAAACAGGTGGCATCTGTGAGTTTAAGGCCAAACTAGTTTGCATAGCAAGTTCGAGAAGAGCTAGAGCTATATAGTAAGACTCTGTTCAAAAAGAGATGATTTTATGAGATCAAGTATCAGATAGAAACTAACTCATAAGAAAAGCAAATATTCTTAGTAAAATAAACTCAGAGGGAAAAGAACACAGGTGAATTAATTACTATTGAATAAAAAGGTCTGAAACATGAAAATACCATTCCAGAAATTATGGAGTAATAATAAGTTCACAAGCTAGAAATTAGGAAAGGATTTAGAAGTAGGTAAAAAGGGCAAAGTGAATCATTATCAAAAATAAAACCTAAGCAAAATCCACCAAGAAGCTTAGAATCTTAATTATTATGATTGGTAAGTTTATGCTAAATAAATTGTATTCTTTGTATTATTCTAGCTGATGAGACTCCCACAGAGAAGTAAGCAACGATTCTGTGACCCAGAGCTCTACTAAGAAAAGTTGGGGGCAAAAAGTGAAAGAACTAGGAAAAAATTATAAACACCTTTTTCTTCCTGTTAAAAAAAATGAAGATGGTCACAATGGTTGGGTGACCAGGAATCTGATACCAGATAGCCAAAGGACCTAGGGGAAAATCAAATACTACCTTTCTACAAAATAAGAATGTAATAATAGCATGTCTTCTAATAACTTTCTGCTATTCTCAACTGTTGACAGAGGTTTCTGTCCCACCCACTCCCTTAGCCATTCAGTCCCAAAGAAACACACAGAGGTCTACATTAATTATAAACTGCTTGGCCTATTAGGTCAGGCTTCTTATTAACTTTTACATCTTAAATTAGTTCATAATTCTCATCTGTGTTAGCCACGTGGCTTGGTGCCTTTTATTAGTGAGGCGTGCCCATCTTGCTTCCTCTGTGCCTGGGTCAGGACTACAGACAGAGCCTTTCCTCTTCCCAGAATTCTTCTGTTCAGGTTGCCCTGCCTATACTTCCCGCCTGGTTACTGACCAATCAGCGTTTTGTTAAACCAATCCAAGTGACAAGTCTTCACAGGGTACAAGGCCATTATCCCACGGCACTCATAGATCAGTGCCTACCTTTTTCATCCTCATAGAGCTTTCTCATGCTGCAGATCAGAACAAATACAGACACCCACAGCCAGATATTATGTAGCGTGAGAGAGAGACCATGGAACACTCAGTCCTAAAAGGGGTATTTCCTTCAAATTCTTCCCTTCTGGGATTAGGAATCCCATGAAAGAGGAGATAGAAAGAGTATAAGAGCAGGAAAAGATAGATAGCAAGGTCCTCTAATTAGGCCTAATCAAAGCTCATGTGAACCCACAGAGACTGAGGCCACATGCACAAGGCATACATGGGTCTGCACGAGGTCCCAGCTTGTATATGATGCCTTGAAGTTCAGTGTGTTTATGGGTTTTCTGAGCATGTACATGAGTGGGTTTTGATTCTTATGCCTTATCTTGAGCTCATTTCCTTTGGTTTGTTCGTTTTGTCCAATATCGATGTGTTAGTTTTTATTTTACCTTGTATTTTATTTAAAAGAAAAGAAGATGAAATATCTATGAAAACCAGTCACTGAAACAATAAGGTAAATTATCTGCAGAGCAATCTCTGACCCAGCACCAACCTCATTTGTTACACTACTGTAATGCTAATTTCTGTTCAAATTGTGGTCGGAGAAGTCTTATGAGGGAGGAAAAGCAAAGCTAGGAGAGAGGGAAAAATCCCCTTTTCCAGTATAAGAAATGAAAAAAAAAAAAAACTGTGGAATGAGCAAATGATGGGGATGAACGTGGATAACACTGACCCATTGGAAAAAAATTTAAAAAGAAATAGCTAAATGGGTGAACATACTTGCCTTTCGTGAACTGAACCTGCTGATGAAGACTGGTATTAGACATTAAAATGTTTCAGGAAGTGTTTTTAATATAAAATTATGTTTTAAATTAAAAAAAATGGTTGAACAAGCAGAAACTACAAACGTAGCCCAGTGGCAGTCAGAATGAAGCCATCAAGGCCAGAAGGAAGTGCAGAGAGGCCCACCCCTGCAGTTGGCCTGAGGGGAAGAGCATTTTCCTGTGGGAGAAGTAGGAATTGGCTTCTAGGCTGTTGGAATGAGTCAGCAGACAAGGAAGAATTTGAAAACAAAGTGAACAGGAAAAATAGCACACAAATCGAACTCCTAAAATTGTAAAATGTGAATTGGAGCCCCAGCAAAAGAATAGAGTCTCTGCTGAGGTATGTTTTTGTTTTTGTTTTTGTTTTTGTTTTTGTTTTTTTTCTGTCAGGGATTCCTAGCTTTTTTTTCTGCTCTCTCAGCTCACCAGATGCTCTTGAGGTCATGATCGGAAGTGCTACAATGGGCTCAAAGAGGTGTTCCGGAGAAGGCTCAGTGTTGGGTTGTTGAAATGTAATGAGGAACAGATGGGTATGGATTGGAGAAGGGAGATGCACATTAGCCAGACTGGAGAAGAATTTGACCCAGAAAGAACATTCCTACAGAGGAAGTCTGTAGACAAGAGAAATGAGATCATGAACAGAATTGAAGACATTAAGACTTTAGCTTGACCCTTAGCAGGAGCCACTGAAATGGGAAACCTGTGCAATGGGTTTGGGACTTGTATTTTAAAGAATTTTCCAGCAATATTATAAAAGTAAGTGGAACTACAAAAAATGGGTAGAATAATGAGGAAACTTATTAGATTGCCATTGGTTAATACATAAAGTATCCGTAAGAGGGAAAGAGGCAGGGCAGATGAGATGCTTCAAGGAAGAAGAGAGATGGGAGAGGAAAGGGCATTCATGCCTGCATGTGTAGCTGGGTAAGCAGAGATGAAGAACCAGCGGCATGATGGGGGAATCAGGAGAAATAGTATTTGGGAAGCAAAATATGTGAGTTTTGCTTGAGAGATACATAGTCTGTGTGGTGTATGTGGAATTCCATGTGGAAATATGTAGTATATGGCTTAAAGTCTCAAGACACTGGGAGAAAGAGGGCATGTGCAGACGAGTCTGAGCTTCCTCTGTGTAGATCACCTGTTCAGGTTACCCATATAAATACTGGACACCGTGACGAACACGCCAAGGAGATAGAGCCAAGTTCCAGAACCTTATCTGTGCTCACTTGGTAAGTAATTGTAGCTAAGAGGTGAAGAGCAAGCACTGGAATTATATTTGTAGGGAGAGGTTACATGAACATAGTGGCCAGAAAAAAAGACCACAGAGGATACTAGAGAGGGGCCAGAGTTCTGAGGGAAAACAGCAAAGAATGGCCTCACGAAACAAAGGGGACCAGGAGGGACTTCCAGGATGGGAGTGAGCTGGTTTCACTAATGTGCCATGGAACTCTTTGGAGAGTGCTACTGGTTACTGGTTTGGTTTCATTTCTTTATGCTTTTACCCCCTTTCTTTTTTTGTTTTAAAGAATGAACGAATAACTTATTTGCAGAGTATAGAGAAATAAGGGAATAAACAGAGTTTAAGAGATAGACGTTGGACATTTCATAGGAAGGAAAGAAAGATGGTAGATTCAGCTATGGAGATGCCACTCTGTTGGAGAGTTATGTGTGTGTATTTGGGGTATGGACACATGTGTTACTATGTGTGAGCGTACATGTCCATGTGGATCCTCAAGGTTGATGCCAGGTGTGTTAATCACGGTTCAGTTTTATTTACTGAGATAAGGTGACTTGCTAAATCTGTGTTTTGTCTTTTGCATAGTCTAAGTAGCTGGTTTGCCTAGGGACCTCGTTTCTTCCAACCCAGGGCTGAGATTGCAGGTGAACCGACACACTTGTGGACTTTACCTGGCTTCTGGAGATCTGACCTTCAGTCTCCACTTGTCAATTACTTTATCCACTGATCCACCATCATAGATATCTATATTTTTATTATCTAAGAGACATGAAGGAAAAATCACCAAAGAGATAAGAAGAGACCATGACAAAAAGGAGGAGGGCAGCAATTGAAAACCGTTTTGGTGGTGACCAGCTTGAAAGGACACTGAACTTGGATGCAGTCAGGATGCACATGTTTTTGCTCAATGGTACTGTGAGGACAGAAGTAGCATTAGACACTGGAGTTCTTATAATCTGGCAAGTTCCTCTACTTTACCTTTCTGCCTACAGACCATTTCTCCTGTCTCTGAATTCTTGTTGCATTTGTAATCTTCATCTGTGTTCCTTTGAAGCTTCAGGATTACTGTGCACTTGACATCCCAGGCTATGCCTCTGTGTCCTTCTCATTTCCAGAGTCAGGATATAGGTTGTCCGAATGCTAAGTTTTAAGTAAAACTTTTGCTGTCTACACATAATGAATACTTTACCTAGAATTCAAACTGAATGTTGAAGCAGTAATCAATGAGACCCATGGAAGTCAGGCAGTAATAACAACTGAGGTTTTAGGTCTGCGTATGGGATATAATTTTACAGCCCACACAGATGATTTACAACCTGGCCTCAAAGATAGGCATGCAGATAATTGCAAGATGTGCCTCATTATTTATTTATTTACTTATTCTTAAGGCTCTAAATGTGGAAGGAATGAGTCAGCCTGTTTGGGACTTGGAAGTGCCAGTTTCAGGGACCCTGCACTGCCCAAAGCCAGTTCCAGCAGAAAATTTCTATTAAAAATATTTCTGCTTCATGGAACTGCCTAATGTGACAACCTTGACTGTCCCCACTGAGTAAAAGTCAACACAAAGAACCGAAAACAGCACACTTTCTACTCAAGGGCAGAATCAAGGTTACTTCCTTCATTTAATCTGAAATCTGTTTTGGTTTCTTTTTCCCCTCTGATAACCTTGATGTTTTACAAAAAGTCAAACCCACCAAGAACAAGGTGAAGTTCAATTTTCTGAGAAATACAGATATGGACATAAATGTATAAATATCATTAAATATATGTACCCCTGAATAATACTGTAAGTCTTTCTGCATATATTAGGAATATGATCTTCTTCACATAGTTGCAAATTTTTGTAAAATATGTTAAATATAAATTGTAAAAATAATGAGGTGTGAAAAAACTGAAGTTTCTTCTAAAGTTTCAGAAACTCCCTTTTGGGAATAAGTATAGTGTTCATTTGTTCAACATATTTAAGCAACTATGTGTTAAAATATTTAATGCTAAATACAAAAGCTTGCTTTACTTATTAATTGAGATTTAAAGTATAATACAAATGAATATGTAAAGAACATTGTTTTAGTGTTGACCATGGCAACTTATAAAAGAAAGCATTTAATTGAGCCTGGCTTACAGTTTCAGAGATTTGGTGGATTATCAATGGTGAGGAACATGGTAGCATGCGGGCAGACATGGTGCTGGAGAGGTAGTTGAGAATTCTACATCCATATCCTTAAAGAGCAAGAAGAGAGAGAGACACTGGGACCTGGCTTGTGTTTTTGAGTTCTCAAAGCCCATACCCAATGACGCATTTCCTCCAACAGGACTATGCCTAGGTTTGGGGTATATTTTCTCTCCTCTAAAATTATGAATATCCTTTCAGCTGTCTTCTTTTTGGTATTACAATGTCTGAAAAATATAGTTTGAATTTAGTAAAACATGCCTTAAACTTCATTTTCATATATAGAATTTTATTTCAAAATGTTACTTCCCATGCCAAGTATGGTAGTATATAGCTCTGTTCCCAGCACCAATGAGGCTGACGCAGGAGGACTGTGAAGTTGAAGATAGCCTGTGTTGCATAACAAGAACCTGCTTAAAATAGAACAGAGAACTATAACAAAATACCCCCTTTAATTTTTTCTTATAGTACAAAATATTGATTACTTTCATATCTTTTCAAATGGTACCTATTTACCTCAAATGAATGAAGTGCCTGTTACATTAACAAAAAAAAAAAAACCTTAAAAGGGACTTATAAATTCAATAGTCCATATTTTTATCACCTCATTGAACAGGACAATTAGGTTGGCTTGGATATTTCTTCATTTCTCATCAAAACTGATTGTAAACACCATGTATCAAACTTGCTCTCTATCAGCTATTCCTACTCTGTAATGCATCCTTAATACAGGTTTAGAGAATTGGAGAAAGTTTGTGTTGCCCACTATGATATTCTTCGTGTGGAATATCCAAGCAAATGTCATTCACGTCATATGGATTATAGGTCCTTTCTTTAAATAGTCATTAATTTGGAAGGTTATCAATCAAGTTCTTTTTTATCATAATGAAGGCCCTTACATATGTACACCTGTATATTAAATAGAAAGGACATCCACTTAGGAAGCTATATGCAATCTGTGTTGGTTTTATTTTTGTTGATTCATAGTAAGTACCCCAAGGAAATAGTTAATACTTTCAAACATTAAATTTATCAAATCAGGTTCTGATATTCTCACTACAGAATCTTTATCTAGTCTTGCTAGTGTTTACTTAAACTGTCTGTGGCTAACAGATTGGGGAGAGGCTAAGATAAAGTGAGTCCTGACCCCTCAAGTCTTATCTCTTTGCCTCTGGGTAAACTAGTGACCATTTTTTTTGTTTTTTTTTTAATGCTTCTTTTCCAGAGGGACAAGAATTGGTTTCACACATGCAACATAGGGATTTCCACTGTGCCAGAACAAGTATGGAACCTGTTATACTTAAAGAAAAATATAGCTCCATGGGTCAGAGTCTATAGGGCATTTGAGCCTTTGAATATTGAAGAATTTGGTCTTTGGCAGCCAACAGTGCACTACTGTTCTAAAGAATTTACATTCCAGCTGCTGTGTGTGCTCATTATTCTTAAAGGGCATTGCATTCTGCCAGATTCATCTTGGTTTTTATTTTTCCCTATGTGGATGGTCCCATTGCATGGATTTACAAAAAATGTTGAAATGGTCATGACAGTCTTCTGGGCAGCACTGTCAGGATGGATTGCAGGGGGAAACAGGATGATAACTAGGGCCAATTCAAGAACTGTATAATAATTGAGGGGAGAAATGAATTGAACTTAAACATAGGCTACTCTTTGTCTAAATTTTCATTTGGCCTCCTCTTAACTCTGAAAGAGGGTAAAGAAGCAAAAGTATGGGGGGAAGAGAATCATAGCATTCTTACTTGGCTTGAGGTTTCTTTAGATGTGCAAGTAGAAGACTTAGCAGCCAGATGGCTATATACATCTGGAACAAGAAGTAGATACAGAGTACAGATGAGAAGTGTGTGGTCATTAGCTCTGAGATTTGTGGAGAGGTTTACACGTATCTACAGATACAAAGAAATATGTGTCTTATTTTTAAAGAGAAGTATATAGAATCTACTAGGATAAATGAAACCCCTCCATTCTGGTAATTTCCTACTCTTTCACAATTCTAGAATGAAGAAAAAAAAAGTCCTACTTTGAATTCCTAGCAAGGATGTTTTGTATATGCTTTCTCCCCAGTAGTTAGCAGACATAGACCTTACTTCAAAATTATCAAGGAGATTCTTTGCTATACCCACAACCAAGGAGCAAGGACAAAGAGTATTAAGAGTGAGCATTTAATACAGGGGAAGATGTCAGTATGATAGGGCAATCTGCTAGTGTATCTATAAATGCCATCTTAGTATAGAAAAATAGTAGCTTTCTGAGACATTTATGGGTAAACTTACTTAATGAACTTTGGGGGAGGATTTACAGTCACCCATGTCCTCTTGTATAATGGGTACCTCCTCCATCATTTATGACACCAGCAGTCACCGTGTCTCTAGTTACAAATCTTTCCAGTATTACACATTGGTCTGATGAATAGCAATGTAGTCTGGAAGTTTCTACACTGACAGCCCGTATTTCTCTATTTGTCATTGTTGGTGACAGTTTCATTCGCTCTCATCAATCTTGAGACCACTCTGTTGTGTAGCTCTTCTCTCTTCTCCCTCTACCATCGTCCTGCAGTCTTCAAAATCTGTGTGTATTTCAAGAAAAACCTGAAGGAGGCTCTTCGGTTCATTTCCCCCCACAGGTTCCTGGATCTGCACTTTTGATTTATAATCTTCTGGTCTGTAGTGCAGTAATAAGTCAATGTATACATCCCACCAAGTTGAGTTTGATTCTGGCTTGCAAATAAAACTTAAACTGATAATTGAAATTCTTTTCCGAACTTTAAAAACTGCTCTAAATTTACGTTTTGTCATGTCTTCTTATTCTAAAATATTTGAATTGTCAGTTCCTGGAATGAAAGTGCCCAGACTTGGCTGTGTCCTCCTTAATTTCTTTGTGTTTCAGTTCCATTGTGAAATGGAAACAAGGTTGCATTATTCTTCCACGTTATAGGAAGTACTAACTGGAACACTTGTAGTTACTTAGTGAATGCATAAGAAGTATCAACTATTATTGTTTTCTTGATAATAATTGACTTGTTCCTCTTCCTAGGGCCACTGAGAAGACTTGGTGGGTAAAGAAATTGCCACTAAGCCTGGCAATCAGAGTTTGATCTCTAGAGCCTACATGGGAGAGGTAGAGAACCAATTCCTGCAGGCTGTCCACTGACATACACAGAGATAAAATAAACCAAGCATAATTATTGAAATACAGATGCAATACAAGCGAATATACATGTACATACAGGTTGTGATTATACAGACACATAAAACAATAGTGGTTAAAATTGTGACTTCTAAAATTAGGTTTAGAGTTCCATCCTGGCTTTATCTTAGCTATCTGTGTGGTCTGAGGAATAGTAATTAGTATTTTCTTCAGCATAAATTGTACCTGCCTTACGGATCTGTTGTTTCAAGGACTGTAACACAAGATTTAAAACATAGACTGACACATATCACGTAACATGCGTGATAGTTATTGTTCTTGTCCACAGGTTTGCTGCTGAACTTATAGAAATTTGTCATATGAAAAATAGCATTAAAATCGGTAGGCTAGACAGATAGATAGATGGATAGATGGGGTAGGTGGGTGTGAATGGATCATATTCTTTAATATGATCCATATCTGTACATATTTTAATGGAATCAGTCATTTTCTTTGTATATCCATTATCTTTTTAAGACAATATACATCTTCATGAAGAAAATAGAGCCTTTGTATTTTACCTCTGCATGTATGCAAACATTGAACATGGTTCTACAATGAGTAAAAACAAAATTAACATGTTTGGCTGACTGAACACTGTGTATTAAAATCACTTCATATCCCCCCACACATGTGTGGGAAAACTGATTAAATAGAAAACTCTTATGTCATAGTGAATATCATATCATACAAACTTAAGCTAAACCCATCCAGAGCATAGCTTTTTCTCAAGTAGCAAATTATAAAAGTGATATGAAAAGCAGTTGTTGAGAGGCAAACAGATTTTATCTGAACCTCAACTGTTGTACTCAGCTTAGCAGATTCCAGAAAGTTACAGTAATACAAGTGATGTCAGATGAGGGGCAGTTTGGAACCACACGCCGAAGTATCTTACAGAGAGTGGCTCTCTTTCAGGAGCTTTCAGTATTAAAACATAAAAGATAAATATTATGATACTTTTTCTACAATTCCCATTATAATGCAAACCTTCTTATTAATTTTTTATTATAACTTTCACCCAAATGTAGAAATGAACAAATAAGGAATGTAGTGATAAAGTTAACACTGGTATATGCTTTATATAAAATATGCTTTATATAAAATATCATCTATATAAAATATGCAAATGTCAATCTTTTATTTTCAAAGTAGCATTTCGAAGTATAGAGTCAAATGTTTAGCAACTGTAAAAGATAACAATCTAGAAATTGAAAAGTTGATGCAAAACAGAGATAGGAGTTTTAGGCAAGGAAAAAATGGACTTCACTGATGAAAAAATATTATTTTTGAGAAAATGAATACGTAGACATTCCCAGTGATTTATAGTATTTGCTACTCTTGCAGGGAACCCTGGTTCCATTTCCAGCACCCAGCTGGCAGCTTACAACCATATTTATTTTCTTTAATAAGTGTATTTATTTATTTTACATCTTGGCCACAGTTTCTTCTTCCTTCTCTCCTCCCAACCCCTCCCCTCTCACTCTATAACTAACATATATGCAGAGTGCCTATGTCAATTCCATATAGGTTCCCTGGTTGTTGGTTCAGTCTCTGGGAGTCCCTATGAGGCCAGATCAGTTGATTCTGTGCGTTTTCTTGTTGTGTCTTTGACCTGTCTGGCTCCCCCTCTTCAGCAGAATTCTCTGAGCTTAGGCTGATTAATGCCTGGCTTAGAGTCTGCATCTATTTCCATCAGTTGCTGATGAAGCTTCTCTGATGACAAATGTATGCACACAAAACACTATATAATAAAATAAAGATTTCTCACTCTTGTTTAAAGAAAGAATGTGATGGGGAGTATGTCTGTATTATTTGTATATAATTTTGAAATACTATGTTAATCCTAATCGTAATTATATCACTATTGTGGAATTAGGGAACATCATACTTTAATAAGATGAATACAGTTCAAGTTAAAGATATTGATTTGCCTACTACGTCGTTCATATCAGTAAATTCCATTCTCTAACGGGGACCACTGTGGTACTGAATTAATTCATGTGAGGCTTTTGTAAGAAGATAGATGTAATACTAAGAAGCATTTAATGGTTCCCAAAGATCAAACCATACTGAGGAAATTCTGGAAAAGAGCAGGCTGGCCTGTAGGAAGAATCAAAAGTACAACAAGTGGGTGATTGTGCAAAGAAGTGACTCACATCTGATAGACCGTCTTCGGAGATCTGAATGCATTAAGTTTTTGTGTGTTGCTCTCAGAGTTGCTGTTCTTGTTATAGTTTTATTATTTTGTTATAAATCATATTTTTATTATTCAGTTTCTTTTCTCACTGCCAGTATTCTATTTCCAACATTTCCTCAACTCAGAATCTGACTTTTGATTTCAAAGTTACTTAGAGTACATGTGCAAACAGTTTACTTGGTAAATAGTATTTGTATCACTGATAATATCTTTTTATAACTTCATCTATGAGTAAGAATTGGATGGCTATAAATTTAATGGTTAATGATAATTTTCTCTTTAATGCTTTGTCTGGGCTTTTTTCTATTTTTTTTTATCCTTATAAATCTTTTGCTTAGACATTATGGTTTCGAGTTTTGTGTTTTTAGGGATTTTCTGTGTCTTTTGATGTGTGTGTCCCAGCATCTATGTGTGTTTCTTGTGCTTTTTCTTTGGCTCTTTGTTTTTTGTTTAGTTGTTGGTTGTTGTTCCTTTGTTTATTTTTCCAATTAAGGTGTGTCTATCTTTATTAGTTTTTTTTCTTTATTTAATTAAATTTTCTAATAAAAGAGAACAAAGAATGGTATGCCTTTGCACTGCTAGAAAGGTGGAAAGGATCTGAGAGGGTCTGGGGAGGCACCATACTCAGAATGTATTGTATGAAAAAGACTCTTTTCAATAAGAAAGTCAGAACATTTTTTTCTCTTCAAAATTGTCCTTGCTACTCAATATTTACCCAGGATTTTAATTTCCCAGATAAGCATGAGAAGAAATTAACCTTTGTTTTTAGTTATGAGTTTTTCTGACTTCATGCTTTTTCATTTTAGTTGATCCTTATATAAAACACACTGTGAGAAGTATCCAGCTATATTGCCATGTTTTTGGTTAAGTATATTTGCCAAATATTTATATAAATACAATGCCTTATATTTGGTTAAATATCCTTCATTAAGATTATAGTAATTTAGAACTCTGTTTCCCCCTTATATTATAGCTTTGCTGTAATTTCTGCTGTTCGTTCTTCTATTGATTTATTTTAAAAATTATTTTGAAGTACTATGTTAAACATTACAGCTTGTAATTATTATTAGAACTCATTATAAATTAATAAAGGTGTATTTTCAGTACTGGAAAATTCCAGTATCTCAGTAGGACCAGATCTGTAATACTAAATTTCTTTGTTGTCTTTTTTTTCTTGAGGACAAATGGGAGAATAAGAAGTCTGCTACTGCTAGGTTTTATTCATTCTGTGTGCAGCTAAGACTTTCTTTGACTTTATTATCCTGATTGATTTGTGGCTAGGTGGCAGTTATTTCCCTTGTAATACCAAGAGTCAGTTGAATGGGGATGACAAGACAGCAATGAAAGAGGAAACCCAAGGGTCAGATTAGCCTAAGAGGTGACTGGGTCCAATAGCTCATATCAAGCACATTTTTAAAGGAAGTGGAGCTGAAGGAAATGCTCCATGCGACTCAGGCCAGGTGCATCTTCAGACAGAGTGGAAGGAGTGGAAGATGCCATCCCTAGGGATGATAATTTTCCATGTAGATAATTTTCCTTTAAACCACCTTAGCGTGAGCTGAGAGAAGGTACCCAGGAGAGAAGGGTCACCAAGGGTATTTGATGATAGTAGGAGAACTCAGGGTCCTTTGTCCTAAGAATCAGTGACATCAGTATAGAGTCAAGGTTTTGCTAAACAGCAGTGAGCTCTGGTGAAATTACTTACTAGAGTCCCTCAGAATGACTTGTAAGCTGTCTTGAAGTCCATTACAGAAAATAACAAAGAAAAATAAACCCTCAAATACAGAGGACAGCAGGGAAAACTAAAATGAATGGCAGCACAGACTCAAGAAAATCTAGCAGTAGAAACTCAGAATAAAATTCCAGGCAGACTCAGAAGATGATTAATGGCTTAAGAGCTCAACATAGGGCTGTAGTTTGGCTCTGTTCGTGAGTGTTAGTAAGCGGGTCACTGGATAGTCTATAACGCTCTTGAAAAACAGAGGCAAATGATAACAGTTGCATGACTTTGATATTGGCTAAAAGTAACACCATGCTGTGTATTCCACCTACACGGGGAGCTGGCAAACCTTGCTTTACCATAGTAGATAATAAGTATATCTGACTGTGGGGAGGGGCAGAGGATCATGTAGTCTCTAAGCCTGACCTTCAACTCTACTCTCAGAGCATGGAAACAGCTTTAGATGATATCCAAGTGTATTTATACGAAGAAAGGTAGTTGTGTGCGCTAGAAATGAGAGCAAAGCCTCCTTTTAGCTGCAAACAGTAATGAGGTCCTTGCAGAAATGGGTTGACCTGCTCAGTGATTTATTCAAGAGCTTTGCTCTAATATCTGTCTACATCAACACATATAGACATGTATGTGCATATACGTTGGGCTACATTACCTTTGAAGTACGTGTGCAAGCTCAAGAATTAACCTCTGCTCAGAAAACTGCTATTGTGTTTATAAAAAGAGGTGATGAAAAGAACATGGGGAATATTGTAGTAATTATAAAATATGAAACAAAGTGACTCTCAATGACTATGAATATAGAATGCTTGTATGCACTGAAGGAAAATTTCTCTATCTTTGGCCCTGAGGTCATAATTTTAGGCAGACTCCAACTGGGAACTTACTTGGTTCTTACACACCACACTGTAGCTACTTTCCCGTTTGGAAGGATGAACTAATGACTCATCTTTCCAGGATTATTATTTCTGCTTCTTCATTCTGCTAAATGTCAGAGTCTAAATTGTTATTAAGAGTGAAATATATCGAAAAGTTAAATAGATGGTTTTCAGATTCAATTACACTTTAGCAGCTAAGATAATGTTTTCCCAAAATATTTGGTGCCTTGAAACTACGACCTTACTATACTTTAATATGTTAACATTTTGGCAATTAAAAAAAACTTTATTTTTTGAGATTAAAATGTAATTACATCATTTCTCCTATTCCATTCCTTCTTCTAAACCCTCTCATGTATGCCATGTATCCCCCTCTCTCTTTCAAACTCATGGCTTCTATTTAATATTATAGTGTGTATGTGTGTTTGTGTGTGCATGCACATGTATGCACATATGTGTACATGCACACATATTCCTGGATGCCTAAATATGGCCTTCTCGACTCCTATAATTCTATTTGTATATATGTATATGTGTATGTATGTATGTTTGTATGTATGTATGTATGTATGTCTGTATGTATGTCAGGGCTGACCCTTTGGTATTGGAGAATTGATTGGTGTTCTCTTTACTGGGGAGACTATTTCTCCCCCTCTCAGTGTTCTTTAGCTGCCTGTAGTTCTTTGTTTAGGGTTCAGGCCTTGTGAGCTTTACCCCTTCCCTATTAGCAGGTCTATTGGTGTCCTTCTTGTTTCAGCCATGTTTCGATAGCCATGTTAGTAAGACTTTAAGGGGGTAGTTTCTGACATTTCTATATTATATGTTTACAGGACAATAGATTCCTGTCCTTTGGTTACATTTTGTAATGTTGTTCATAAGGAAAATTAAAGCTATGGCAGATGAATTTCCTTAATGCTTATCACTTATGTTAGAAAACCTCTTAAAATGAGTGCAGCCAATTTTTGAAGTAGCCAGAAAACAGTCTATAAAAATTAACAAAAACAGTTATCAACTTACTTTCTTTTGCTATCACAGAATAGCTTGTTGGAAGTACCTGGAGCCATCATCCACTAATGGTAATTGCACAATAAAAGGCAATCTGATAGTTTGGGATGAAAACTTGATCAGGCATTTACTGTCATGGCCATATCTTTGCCACACTCTGAGAACTGTTCAGTTTCCAATTTCCATGTTTTTTATAAACCCACTGGCAACCCCAAAATTATAATCTTAGTAACAAAACCTTTACATGTCAAGCTTTCCTAGATGGAAGTTTAGATTAAAAATTGCCTCTTAATTTTTGATGAACGTAGCCAACCATGGGAAACAACCTGTGTCCTTTCATGATTTAATCAAAAAGTCATTGCATGCAATCACATATAGTAGAACACACCAAGGACATTGGCAGCAGAGTGGGTGAAGCTTAGAGA
>NC_022024.1:15959759-15967460 GCF_000317375.1 Microtus ochrogaster
GCCAGACACCAGAACTGAAAGAGATGAGCAGGTGTTGGTCAAAGGGTATGGACTTCTTAAATGGGCAAGTTCCAATGCTCCATTGGCCAGTATGGTGACTATAGGTATGATATTGTGCTAGATATTTATCATTTGCTGAGATGCATTCCAATGTTCTTGTCATGAAGCAAAACAACAAAAATAATAACTAGGTAAGAATACCCATGTGTGTGATAGCTTGTGGTTTTAATTTGAGCATATGTTTTTTTCATCTGTCACACCATGCACTTCAAACGTATACATCTACCAGTCTACATTTGGGGAAATCAATAGTTTGCACAAATTCATATTAGAAATGATTCATCTTGAAAAATTACTCTCCATGGATCTGACAAGAGTCTATGTCTTTGTCACATTTTCTTATCTGTGATCAATGCCTGGTAAAAATTCACTTAATTGGAGAAAAGATTTATTTAGGTTCAGAGTTTCAAAGGTTGTTTGGCCTTGTCTCTAGGCCAGGCCAGGATTTTCATGATAAGGGTTCATGGTGAAAGAGGCCTGTTGACGTCATGACAGCTTATCAGATAAGACAGAGAAAAGGGGGTTCAATCCCAGTATTCTATTCAAGGATATGCCAACCAATATCAATACTTTGTTCATGGGTATGCTCCCGATGGCTTATCTTCATGCATCTACTTCCTATAGCAACACTGACTGATGATCAAATCTATAGCACGGGCCTTTGCTGGGGAAGGGAACATTTAAGATTCAAGTTTCATCATAAAGAGAAGGAAAATTGTATGAACAACATTTCTGTGATAAATGGACAGGAAGTAAACAGGGGAAGGAATATAACCAGAATGGGAGGAATAAAGCCTATCTATTGAATTGATGCTGAGAACTCTGTTGAGGGACATTCAAGGATCAGGCCCGGGCTCTGTTAATGTCAAGCAGAAAATGGTTTTAAAAAGTTGTAAAACTGAAATGAATTTATAAAATATATATATGGCAGGTGATAAAACAGTGCGAGTTTGAATGTGACAGATGAAAGAACCGGGCATGGAAGTATAAAGGGAGGACAGAGCACATCAGAATAACAGTGTGACATTTACATGTAAATACTTACTTTTAAAAATCAATGTGAGGAATTTTTCAATCGCGGAGACACAGCTTGATAGCAAATGATGTTGTTTTGAAGGTTGGGCCGAGGCTTTTTATATGACTATAAATTTAACATGAGCCAGCAATATGATGCGGTTGCTAAAAATAAACATCAAAACTGTTGGCATGATAGCAATGTAGTAAGGATCAAAGAAAGTCATGGGTACACTGTGCTCCCGGATGGGTGGCCATATATTCGAGGGGCCCATAACTGTTTCAAGTCAGTTTCTGAAAGAAGAGATGGATCCAAAGGAGGCTGGTGGGAGATCTCTTTATTTAAATGACCAAAAGTACTAATCCTGAGTTAATTATTACAATTTTAATTCAATTTTAGCTTGTTACTCTGTGTGTGTGTATGTGTGTGGGGGAGAATATTCACACATACAAACATATTTGTTATGACCCACAGTTGAGGTGGCTTCCTTCCACCCTCAGATTTAAGAATCTGACCCCAGTTGTCCCAGCATGCCTGACAAGCTCTTTTATTCACCGGACAATCTCTCTCACCCTTGAGGTTTTTCTCTGAAGAAAAATCTTCAAGAAGTAGCCTTGGTACTCCCGCCATGCACAGCCACTGCGAGAGAGTGGCATCATGTGGATTCTTCCATTTAGTGAGGATTAAATGATGGATCTTACCTTTTCTTACAGAGGACAGTAATGCAGTGAAATTATTTGAAGGCATGAAGAAAGATCCCCCTGCCTCAGCAGTGAGGCAGGCTTTCTTAGCGCTCTCACCTTGGATTAGCTTTCTGCGCTTTAGGAAGCAGGTCCCGTGAACTTCGGGGCAACATGTAAGACAGAAATGGACACAAATTTTCAAGACAACCGGGATAAGAGCACACCATTAACATTTTAAAGGGAAGGTCCGCAAGTTACACACGGGTTTTATTAGAATTTGGGAAAGAGAAATTAGAAGAACCACAGGACAAGACAGTCGCTGGAAGTGATTGTGGATAAACTTTGAATGCGTTCAGGAACTAACAGGGTTGCAGCGTTTTGAAGTCTAGTTCATTCAAGCCTGAGTTGAAAGGGTCTGGCTCAGTGAGCTTTCTTCTCATGTGCTGTAAATGTGTGCATTTCTATAACTGATTCTGAAAATAACCCCTTTTCTCTTGCTATTTTTGGAGAGTGGGTAAGAGTTCTTCTGTATGATTTTAGAGAGACAGAATAGGTCTTTCAACAAATAAAATATTCTTCCTTTGCCAATAAGCACATAGAAATTTGTTGACAATGAGCGTTATGGTATATATAAGACTACTCTGTTACAAAATAAACTGCATAGATGCTTTGGGACCACGCAGCTTCAGGGAGATGGCCCAAAGCCCAATAATTGTGCGTGCCTACACACACACATAAATATGAGCAAACTGTCCTCTTGTTTTCTAGAAATAGTATTGAATACAAGAATAGATTCTATATTCTTACTCACATCATTCATATCACACATTATTCAATGAAAGGCATTTTCTCCTTCCACAACTGAATATATAACCACTTCTTTTGTGACATTAACACATCGAAGTTATTCTTGGTTTGTTATGTAAAAAAATATTGGAAATATTAGATATCTTCAGGGAAATATTTTTAAAACATATTACCAGATGGGTGAGGGTTTATCCTTTCCAAGAATATGAAATTATGACTCATTTTTATCTTTGGTTTTTCACCGTAAAGAATGGGTGTCAGATTCCTATGTAATTTGGATTTGTTTATCCAGCAGTTTTGTTTGTCCATGCAGTTTTCTGTGTGCCAATTGTGGTCAATATTTGGTTTCCATAAAAGGTATGAGTTTTCTTTGAGGCTATCTTCTCTTGCCACTGCCAAACCCACAACTGATGCGCCATTACTCTGACTTTTGTTCTTAATTTAAACTTGGCTCAGATCTGGTCTTTGGTGTAAAACATGAAACATACTCCATTTTGACATGGAAGCTTGGAAGGAAACTGTTTGCTGAACATTTTCTAAGGGGCCATGTAGACAGGATGTTTGTGTTTGTCTTACAGGAAAAGAACTACTGCCCAAGCCTTAGTGCCAGTACCCACAAGCTCAGGCTTGGGTTTACTTTAGAAGGCATCCAGGCAAAATTTCACTTTTATTAGTTGGTAGGTAAAAGCAGATATGGGCACTCAGAATGTTTCAGCCTAATGGAAATCAGAGCAAGTTAAGACAGACATTTTTCTTGGATATGATGGGCATTTTGTTGCTGAAATCCTATAGAATTGACTGGCTAGTGTAGAAGGTCTATAATCAGACTACCTCATTTTAAATCTTGCCTCTATTTATATATTTAAATATTTAGCTTCACTGAAGCGTTTTTTTTTAGGTCTGTAAACTAACATATTGTTTAAATTTTAGAACTGTCATAAGTATTAAAAGGGCAAATAACCAGTAGGGTGAATGACAAAGGGTACCCTAGCCTCCTCTTCTTTATCGTCACCTATCAAATCTGGCAGAAGACTTGAAATGCATCCCTGGTAGCCCTGACAATTAGGAATTTTTAAGAGCTAGTGTTTTTCAAGGGTGTACTTTGAGCATCAATACTTTGGTTAAAATCCCAACGGTCTTCTGTAAGAGCTATGTAAAGAGGTATCTACAGCAACCATAAAATGAAAAAAAAAAAATAAATTCCTGCTGACTTCTATCTGTCAGATCAACTCATTCCTTTATATTTATTAAGTGTCTTCAACCCATGCAGAAGAGAGAACAGCTTATCCATTCTTATGAGCACACTGTCTTACACATCCCATGGCACCTCATAAAATTTATTGGCAACTGAGGTTTATGACAAAGCCCGCACAGCAAATTTCCCTTTGAAAATATCCTATGAATCACATTCTTTTATAGTAGATAAGCATTTGGGCGGTGGAGCAGTAGCAATGGCTGGACATAATAGTAGCTGAAAGCAAACTTCCTTCCAGCCCTTAACAGCAGCTTCCCATGTGTGCTTCTTCTCTTCCTCAATCCCCAGGGCTGGATCTACAAAAGTTTTTGCTGCTTAGATCATATGGAAAATGATCATAGCCTTCAAAATGAAGTGTCATAAAGTTTCCTGAAAAATGGCATGGTATAGCTTAGTAGGAGTGGGGTTGATGCAATCTCTATTGTTCTACAATTCTTCTGGTCAGTTGTCTTCATCATTTTAGACCATGAAACCCAATATGGGCAAGTCCAACAGAACCGCCATATATGGGCTCCCCATGGATGCTTCAGCATTCCCCGGGCATAAGTTTCATTTCATTCCATAGCAGTGATACACATGATATGAAAAGTTCTTGCTCAACATGAAATGGTTAAAGGATGAAAGTAATTATTGCTCATTGAAATCATACTTTAATGCACCGAAGGATATTTGGCCTGAAGATAATTTTGACTTTGCCTTTATTCACTAACAAGGATTCAAGTTTCTTCATATTAGTCAATTACCACTTTTAGTGCCACTAAAAGGCTTTATAATTGAACCTGATACTTTGAGTCTTCACCTGGGGACAAGTGTAATTTCATAGGCCTTAGTTTTGATTCAGGGGCAACTGATCATTTAAATTGATCATGGCTCATTAGGTTTATCACTGAGATTATTTGTAAATATTTTAATGGGGTTCTTCAGTGAAATTATAACCATCTTCTCATTTCACACAGACATAACTTTCTTCCAGCTTCATCTGCTTCTGTGTCCTTTTGTAACCATTTGCCTTCTGGTCCTCTCCTCAAGCTGATCCACAGAATGGGGTTGCATTGATTCAGTCACTTGGTATAAATTTGAAGGATATCAATTGAATTACTCACAGGCTTAATTGCTTTATATGGTCATTTGGAGAAAGACTACCTACACATTCAAGTTCTTGGAGAGCATGGCTATGATATCAGCTATACTCTGACCATTTCACATACATGTTGCTCGGGTGATGAGGACACAGTCTTTCTCTTCCAGACTCTCAACTCCACATAGAACAGTCATTCCCAGACTTTGAATTTAATTGAGTTTCTAATCTTTACCCAGTAAAACTTGGACAGCTGTAGAAAGGAAGTTTCTTCATCAGAATTTCATGTTTCTTGTGACTAAAAAGTAGGATGTCAACCATGTTGATTACGATTAGTGAGACTTTAAGAAAATCCTAGGAAAATCTTAATGCTCCTTTTGGCTGTGCTTCCAAAGGCTTCGCTGTTTATGTGAAATGTTATCTGAATTTCTGATGAGACCAGTGATTTTGGAGGTTCCTTTTCTCTGCCTTAAGACACAACTGATGCCAGAGTTGTGATTTTTATAATACTATTATTTTGCCCCTATTTTTACATTAAACCCCAAAGCACAGTCTCAGATAGTTATTGCTGAAAGACAGTCACTTCAAATTATTGGCATAATAGGGAATCAGTTATCAGACTTTGAATATATTACTTTGAATCAGTCTTTCGGTTTTGGAGAAAGATTATTTCTTATATTAAAAGAATACATAATCCCTTATATTCCTTCATTAATATTCATAGGCAATGGCTTAATATCTGAGCATTCACAGCACCTTCAGTTATTCTTTTTATATGCATTGATTTATTTTGTGTGTGCATTCATGCACATGTTACAAGGAACATGTGGAGATGGGCGGAAGATGTGAAGGCATCACCTCTCTCATACCACCGTGTGGCTCCTGGGTATCAGGCCATCCAGTTTTACAGCAAGCACTTGTACTGGCTGAGCCATCTCACCAACTGGGGCAAGTCTGTTTTTCTCTTCCATTTTTCTTGAAAGCTATAATACTTAATTTTGTCCCGCAATGGAATATTTTTTTATTGAAATTCCAATAATGGGTTTAAAATGAAATTCTGAGCTAATCTTATTGCCTTGTTTGCAAGTACATCTTACAATATGTATGTACTCTGTAAGTCTGTGAGTCATAAAATAGCTACAAAGTTTTGTCATCTAGATCCAGTTGACACATTTAAATTGGGTTATTTATTTAACCACTGTGTATTGTTAAAAAGTCTATGGAGTAGATTTATTTTATTCCTTAAAAGATTCTTCTTAGTAATTCAATATGTTAAAATAGAAAACAAAACCTCCTAAATATACCCTCAGCATTAAAGTGTAGTTCCTTACCCCATAAAATAATTTTTAAATTATTCAAATTTCAAATGATTCAAAATCAACTTATAGGCAAAGCAAGGTGCTTGGTAAAATCTGTAGATGGCATGATAACAAGTGTTCTGGGCTTGGTAGGAATGGTTGTGTTGCAGCTTTTTCATGGTTGCTATCTTAAGAAAAGTGGTGTTCTTTCCTGGGATGCAATGTACCTATAATGCCCTAACTATACACGGGACATCTAGCACTATAGATATATAAACTTCAACAGAAATGGGCATATGTTGAAAGCTAATGATACTTTAAACTTCCACCCTTTTTGTTCTTCTATATATACTGGGAAAAATATAGTTTGCTATGAATTAATCTTCCTTAATTTCAAATGACTGGAACATATAAAGTGAGAGCAACAGAAGTTGAAATTCCACTCCTGTGATTTGCTAGCTATTTGGTTTTTGGTTATTTTAATCACTGTCTTCTTTAGTTTTCTCTCCAGGAGACAGTTTAGAACCTCTGATCTTAAATCACTCAGGATGGGTTGTGTGGCACAGCTTGCTGACTGTAAATCCTTCCACAAGCAGTGTTCTTTGTCAAGTTCATCAGATCCCGTTAATACACCTCTTTGCACTAAGACATCAGAGAAGCCTTTTGTGTGCTTCATGTTCCACGTTGTTGGCATAGCTCCTTTCCTTACTAGAGATACGGGCGTCTAGAGTGTCAATGGATCCACATTCATGGACAATGGGTTCATTGACAATCTAGAACATGCATCCAAGCCTCTTCTCTTCCTGCTAGGATATGCTTCCTTCAAAATCTGCAAAGTTTTTCCCAGCATTCATTGTTCTTCAGGACCTTCTCATCAGACAGGCTAGTGACCATGCTCGAGAGCATCGGGCCTGTGTCACGCTCTGTCTTCACTCGTTTGCTTTGTTTATTTGGGTTTATCACCTGACATAGACTTCATTTCATCCTCAGTATAAGCCTATTAATATTGATGACATGATTCATATGACTCAATTGGCCTGCCATGTGTTTGTGGTTATGATGCATATCAGTCTGTGCTGAAAACATTCTAGAGATTATGGGTTGCTATGACTACTAGTTGCCATTTTGCTATGAAAGGTTCTAATCCTCCCCCCTTCACCAATTTATAATGATACTTTCTGTTGCTAGCTTAAAATGCTGTTGTCCCGCCTGATGATGTTTAACAAAGACAAAAATATGCATATTTTATGAATTTAAAAAAGTTCTGCTTAGTAGGAAGTTTATCATGTCACTTGTCCTATGATCATAGATATTTTTTAAAAATACCTTTTAAAATTTAAAATCTCTTTTAAAATTTGCTTTAAAATTTCACTTAAATTTCAGTAATAAAAAGAATAAGGAAAGAAGGAGCATTGAATCAGGAAAGGTTAACAAATTTGCTAAAATCAACATAATTTAAATGGTAGGACTGGGATTCAGTCTCAGACCTTTGATTTCTTTTGTGT
>NC_022024.1:15967853-15974377 GCF_000317375.1 Microtus ochrogaster
CTTCTTCTTCTTCTTCTATTTCTTCTTTTTTTGAAACAGGGTTTCTTTATGTAGCTTTGGAGCCTGTCCTGGAACTCAATCTGTAGACCAGGCTGGCCTCGAACTCGCTGGGATTAAAGGTGTGTGCCACTGCTACCGCCACCACTGCCAGGCTTTCTTTTCTTTGAGATTTATTTATTGATTGGGTATACAGTAGTCCACCTCCATATATGACTACAGGCCAGAAGAGGGCACAAGATCTCATTGTTGATGGTTATGAGCCACCATGTGGTTGCTGGGAATTGAACTCAGGAAGAGCAACCAGTGCTCTTAACCTCTGAGCCATCTCTCCAGCTTTATTTTCTATCATAACAAATAAACCCATTCCTAGTACCCAATGTAGCTAAGGTGAATTTGAGAAATGTTCTTAATGAATTATATTTCATAATTTACCTGTTTGTCTGTTCAAATTTAAAAATGTTGATTTGCCATGTTGAGGCTATTTTTCTTATAAGTGTGCAAAAGTAAACATTATTTATAGAGGCATAGTCTTTTTTAAGAAAATATTTTGACATTAGACTTATTACAAACCAACCAGCGTCCTGTGATTTTTTAGTCCAGTTGTTTGCCTAAAGCACTAACCCTTGAGCATATGGTGCATAACCAGGTTGAAGTAACAGTTCTGCTGTATGCAGTGAGATTTTTATTAGAGCAGATGTCCCAAAAGTGGCTGGAAAATTCATCATTATATATGTGAATGCATGTATGCTTTGATCCTAGGACAAATTATACATCCGAGGGATTTGAAAACTTTTTAATGAAGGCTTGAATTTTCCTAGGCATTTGAACATTCATGAATGTCAGACTATATCTGGTATAAAATAAGTTTAATGTCTCATACTATAGTTTCAATCACTGTTAGCCCCAGATATGCCAAGAAATAGCTGTATGTTAAATAAAAGGAGAACATAGTCTTTTAAGTTACTGGGTAACTATGCCAAAGCACTTTGATTCTTATCCCAAAGCAGTGTTCTTTTTCTTAGGATTTTTGTTACACATATGGGTGGAGAACATTTTTATGCTGAAGAAATGGCTTGGCTTGGTAACCAGGGCTCTCACTGGGAATGGGGAGACCCTGTTCTGGGGAAGCACAGAACAGCAGGAGAGTTTGCTTTGGATGTAAGGTTCTTCACCATGTGCACGGATTTCAAAGTCAAATGTTAACCTGCATTAACATCCCCGGGCCTGCACTGCTGACATTGGCTGTTGGCTAATGTCGCTTGTGCAAGCAGCAGTTGGAGAGTTTTAGAAGACAAAGTCTCTACAATCTTGTTTTTTAATATTGCCGAGGATGTCAGCAGCAGGACTTCAAAGTGATCATTATGAAGAAGTTGCATTATAAAGAATCCTATTTTAGAGGAGCTTCTTGTTACAAATCAAAAGAAACATTATTGGTCTTATAAACTTTATTGTGTGACTTATTTTATTGCTGACCTACAGGATAGGATTCAATATGTTCAGAAGAAAACATACCCTTCAAAAA
The DNA here is from genome assembly GCF_000317375.1 of Microtus ochrogaster. Lineage (NCBI taxonomy): Eukaryota > Metazoa > Chordata > Mammalia > Rodentia > Cricetidae > Microtus > Microtus ochrogaster. The sequence continues at coordinate 15,969,376 of NC_022024.1, forward strand.
GGGATGCAAGAAAGATCATAACCCTAGTGTGCTTGATATCCAAATGTTGCCTGTTCACATGTAATTTTATCAATTAAGAATAATAGAAGTTAGGACTATAATTAACTTTAAGTAATATGAGCTTATCAATGAAATGGGTTTATTGGCAAATAATGATAATAATGATGATATAAATCCTGACCACTTTAAAAGCAAACAATAACAACAAGAATACTCTATTTCTAGCTGAGGTGGAAAATTCATCTCAGACTTCAGACTAGACTTTTGGGTATCAAATAGACACAGAGATTTCAAGCAAAGAAATCCTTCCTAATAATTCTATTGGACTTCTCCAGAGAGCCAAAGCTGTCAGGAACATCTGTAAGAGCTACAATTATACCTCAGCATTTGTCTGTCAGGTGGTAGATACCAAAGAATGTAGAACAAACATAAAGGCCAATGGCAAAGTACGAGAGCAAACACTTCACATAAAGTGTGGTAGTTCCTGGGTCCCCATTGTCAGATAGTCTCCAAAAATAGGGATTCTTGCTTAGAGGAGTCAAAATGATTGTTGCTGCTCTTTTCTCTCAACATTATCAATTGTTTGGATTCTAACAGAAAAAAAAATGTTCAAAGGGCGATTATTCTACTTTCTAGCATTCTGCCTCTTCTTGACTTCATTGGGCCATTACTAAACTATGATTTCTAAATACAGATGGATGCTTTGTTTGCTGCATGCTCCTGTCAGTAGAGAGTGGGAAGATAGATATCCTTGGGTACAGAAAGAAAAGTTGTGCCATTCAAGGGAAAGAAATAGTCTTTGAGAAGCATGGTACCACTGTGTCGCTGCAGGAGGCAACATAGGACTTCCATGAGAGGAGCCTATGAGTAAGTGTTCAAGAAAAATAATTCTGGATGCTTGTCTAGGAGGACAAAGACTTGTTCCTCAGCACAGAACTCGTTCCCAGTTACCTGTGAACAAGAAGGACTAGCCAAGAAGGCCTGCTTCCAGTGGGAAAGGGAGCCACAGGATATACAATGTCTACTGCTATCCTTGCTACGGCCCTGTGCTATTGACTAATGGTTTTAGTGCTTTTGGAATAAGACAAGCTGAACAAAGATGCATGAATTCATGAGGCTAAAACTCCAATACCAGGGGTAGATTATCAGTTAAATAAAAATTTGAACATGCCATACCTAATGAATATTACCCAAAATTTATTTCATTTTTACCGTCAGTTCTAATAAGTTCTCTAAAATAAGTTCCCTGTTACATCACGTGAAGTATTCCTAACCAAGGTACTTTCATGAAAAAGGACAAGGTCAACAGGTTTTGAGATGGGTATGAATTATTAAGTTCATCAGAACTTCCGGCCAACACTATACTTGGGATAAAGTATTAAGGAGAGCCTCAGCTAGGCAAAGTTGTGATATATTCTGTAAGGTTTTAATCTGGTTTTGGAGACCGTTTCCTGAAGATCATGGCAGTAGGTCCAAGCATCAGATAAAGACTATTTCAAGAAAGGCACTTCATTCAAAAAATGGGTACCAGGATAGGGATGTCACTTTCTTTGTAGTAAAGACAGCCTAAACCACCACAGATATTTAGTTATAAGAAACAGCTTCATTTATTACACTAAGCCATCTTTTCTTCCCCAAATCTACCATCTCCCTCAATGCCTTCAGCCATACCCTCAAGAGAATCACTGCTTTCGGCAGTACAATAGCAGTGCAGATGCGTTCCTTTCTGTGTGTGGCTGTCTCTGCACAGATAGTCTGGTGTCATGTAGTGCAATGCATCATCTCTGCACTCATGTCGGTTTTTTGTATCTGTGTACCCAGGAGGAGGATCTCTTCAGATTCCAATCACACTGGTTGTCACTTCTCAATTGCACGTATTACCACATACGCAATCAGTCACTTTTTATGGTTCCCATTTTCAGGCTCTTGGGGGCCCTGGCCACGTTTTAATTGGTACCAGTCTTTCATGAAAAGGCAATGAAAATAAACTAAATGGAACAATTTTGTTTTAGAGGTTTTAGACAAATTCAATTTTGAAACATTTCATGACCACTTTAATCAAGTTCCAAGCTAGAACTCAATATGACCGAAGTTGATACTCCACTGAACAGAACAGGCTATTTATTAGGTTTCTTTATTAATTTACTCTCAATCATGGTAATGAGAGAGACCGGTTTATTAAAGTGGCGTTAACAATACTTTGAAATATTGCACAGTGTTTGATTGGGGCTACTATCATGGAGTTTTAGTTTTCAATATTTATTTTATTTCCTCATAGGATTTCTATGTCCCTGAATTAGGTCCAGTGAGTATTTCACTCACAAATGGAGTAGCTTACAGTGCTCATTTCTCTATGTTAGTGTTGTCATACAGGGACAGCAACTCCAGGTCACCGTTTTGGAAACTAACCTACATCATAGAGGGTATATCCTCTCCAGAAAGTCTCTGGGCATGCAGCAGCAAGAATATCCTACTTACGCCTTCGTATAAAAATCTCTCAGTGGTACATTATCACATGTGTCACGTTAAAAACCTGCCTAAAAGTTCCATCAGCATAAAACATGAGGAAGGCTCTCAAATGTGGAAACAACATTTTGAAAGTGAAGTCTCCTAGAACTGTAATCTTTTCAACTTCTTTCTATAATAAAATCTTGATGGATGAACATAAGTATTTCAAACCCTATGCAGTTGGGCATTTCCTGACTATTGATACTAATTCATCCCCATATTTCTTTAGCCTCTTCAAGACTCTCAGGCAGAAACCCCTTTCCAGCCCTCTTAACTTGGTGGTGGGATGCCTTTTTAGATACCACCACTTCAAATTTCTTCACTGATCATACACTTAATTGTGAAAGAAGCTCCTGAAATCTAAATACCATATCCACTCTCTAAGCAAGGAAGACAAATGGTCTATTTCAAATGTTTTTGGGGAGGGAAAGATTCTACAAGGGAGAAATGTAATTGCAAAAGAATTGGATTGCATGACCTTACTGAACTCAGAAACCCCAGCAGAAGGATGTGTTTTATACATTCAATGCAGAATATTTTAAGGTGAAGGAAGATGAAGAAATAACTTGAATGGAAGCAAGAAGTTCTGAAACAACATAGGTATCAGAGCACCCTCATGGTCAGAGTCTAGATGGGGAGCATAAGAAATCAATCCTGAAAGGTGGGATAGGGTACAGTTAGGGGAAATGATTAAAGAAGTCTGAGTTAGGCTGCAGGCTGATAACAGAAGATAATGCCGACTAGTAAAGATAAGGATACTGAGAAAAATGATGAAGAGGAGGAAGAAGAAGAAGATGATAACAACAGGGGAACCCAGAGAGAATTATAACATGGGAATATGAGAATGTGACAAAGGAGAAAAGAGCTAGTGACGGAAATGTCTAGCAAGGGCATGAAGCCAAATGAAAAAAGTGACATGGTTGATGAATTTCACAATAAGATTGCTTTCTGATAAGCAGTGAAGAGATTTAAGTTGCCATATTAAAATGTAAGGGATGTAGGAAAGATTATATTGAGCGGTGACTACAGAAAGACCATTCTGAGAGGTAGAAACACACAGATGCCATGTGCCTGTTTGGGGATTAAAACACAGTGCCAACTAAGACTTATTCAGGCAATCTATTTTTGTCCTTCATTCCAAGTTAGGGTAACTTAGAATGTGTTGCTCACAGAAGGGAAAGGAAGGGGATAGGAGGAAGGAAGGCAGTGAAGATAAAGGAAATACAAGGGATTATGATTGCTCTAACATAAGGTTTGGAGCATCTGTCAGGTCGTTTCATGTATCAGTCCATCTTCCTTCTCTCCCGGTATTTCCTGTGTATGTGAAATGGAGCTCAACTCTAGCAGACCAGCAGTGATGGTTCTTTTATCTGTCTTAGAACTTGAATCATGATTTCCCCTGTAAGATATCCCATTTTGTCCCTTTATTACTATGACCTTAAATTGACAGTCTTCAGATTGCTCTTTCCTAGGGACAATGACGAAGGGGGTGCTTTTTAATGTTCTCAAAGTAAGATATGTATATACCATGGGCAAAGATAGAAGAAAAGTATAGTTGCAGGGTCCCAGACAAGCTTCTTGAATTCTGGGCTGCCTATATTTTATCTCTAGAGTATCCCAGCCTTAAAATTTCAAATTCTAAAATTATGGTAAAAATTATATGGAGTACCCATGACAATAGGATTTTTTTTGTGGAAATCCGTGTAGTTATAGGATTAAGATTCCAATCTTAGTTTTTAGATTGGCAGATGAGTGTCCTGACCTAGGTTTGTTGAACTTGTTAGGGCTCCATTGGGACTCCAGGATAAGGGTAGGTTCACGGTCATCCACATAATTGTTGTGACACCACCAAGATGATACGTATGAAGCAGCCAGCTCAAGCATGAGGAATGGTATGGCCTGTTGATCTGCTATGAGCCTCTTCTTTAACTTGAGTTGGACATATTACTCTCCTCCGAAAGCAATAGCGAACAACAATTAAGCCTTTTTATGAAACAGGATTAAGTCCTTAGAATGAAATATTATATTTAGTCCTTATAAAATCTGGTTGTTTTCATTGCTCTTTTATAATTGGGGAAACAGAAGCATGAAGAGATTTTGTAATTTTTCTCAATATAAACTGGAATAATGAATAATTTAGCCCAGATTGCAATCCAGCCTGCTCCCTATCCCAAAGCCTAAGCTTTTACCTAGTACTTTAGAATCACTGAATATTTATGAAATAATTCTTAGTCAGTTCTGTGTTTGGTATAAATTATATCTGTTTTTAACAAAGTCTGTTGTATATGCCTTTCGAGTTTTCAAATATCATTTCTGGTCTAACTTTAGACATATGTAAATTGCCTAGTTTGTCAGTAATAACTAACAGAGGTTTAACTCTCTGAGCGTCCTTCTATTCTGTCAAAAGTATTTTCATATAAAAGTAATTTTGGGGAAAAGGGGCTGTTGGTTGGTTTTATACACTGTTCCAGATAAACACTTTGATATTTGAAAC
>NC_022024.1:15975047-16008400 GCF_000317375.1 Microtus ochrogaster
AAAAAAAAAACAAAATAAACTGTCTTGTTCTATTACAAGGCTTTTAATTATCAGTAAGTGTGTTTAGTAAATAGAATGCTTGAAAGATGTTAATAATGAATTTTCCACATATGTCTGAAATATTAAATTTGTTGGTCAAATATACTTTTGATTCATAGAGCTATAATGATAAGGAGAATGAATAAGGATGTTTTTAGTATAAATGAATAGCTTTGAATTTGTATGTCTTGTGTTTAACATACCAAGATGCATTTGGAAGGATATGACTGAAGTAAATGTGGGATTGGGGCTAGAGATCTAGCTTTTCTCCTCCCCCTTCCTCCCCTTCCTCTTCCTCATCCTCTGCTTCTTCCTCCTCTTCCCTTTTCTTCTCCTCTACCCTCCCCCCTTAGAATTGGTGACATTAGAGTCTGTGGTGATGAGGTGTATAACGACAGAAAGGAACCTTCCAGAAGTAATGAAGATGGCATGGAAATAAGGTGTATGCTTGTGATCTCTGTGGTTAGGCAGTTTTGACAAGATCAGGCATGTTCAGGGGAATTGACCTAGATTAATGATTTTCAACTTTCTTAAAGCTGGGGGCCTTTAATACTACTCCTCCTGTTGTGGTGATGCCCAACCATAAAATTATTTCATTGCTACTTCCTAAATCTACTTTTGTTCTGTTATGAATCATAATGTAAATATCTGATACAAAGCATATTTGATATGTGACCTCTATAGACCCCCAAAGGGATTGTGGCCCATGAGTTGAGAACTGCTGCTCTACATGATGGGGCATTTCTGAATGAACAGAACAGAGTCAAGACACCACCCAGAGGCTCCTTACAGATGTAGCGTTGTAGCTGAGTATATCTGAAGTATATCACAGGGTCATACCAATTAGTGTTTTGGCATTAACAATGGCTATCAGAGTGATGTTAGTGAAGCCTTTTGGCCAAACTGTTTCAGAACTTTGGAGAAATCGATCTTGAAAATTGAAAGCCAGTATTTGAACTTATATCCATGAAGTCTCTTTTTAAAAATAGTTGTTCTTTCAAGGTCTATCAAGAATTCAGTAAGCCTATATGGTATAGCAACATATGAGAACACTGTAAGATGATTGTAAATCATAACAGTAAAGCTTTAGGTATAAAATCATGTTGCTAATTAGGAAATAAATAGTGCCTTGTGATAAATTAAATGTGTTTATTCACGAAAGTTTGCCTTCAACTCACCACACATTTATGAGTCTTTTTCTTTGCACATGAAAATTCTTGCTGTTTGGTAATAAACAATTTGAACACCAGTACTGTATTTCCTGAGACAAACCATGATAGAAAATTAGCAGATAGGACTTCCCAGATGCAGGAAACCTGAGCTGAGTTTAGTGTCAGGGGAACATTTTGTCTTAAATTTCTTTCCTTCACTTGAGAGGTCCCGTTTCAGTGGCTACACTTGCAGCCACATGAGAAGCAGTTTGCAAAGGATGCATCATGATAGCTCAAGCTGTTGGAACCGTTGATGAATTCTTGCTGAGCCATATGGTGACTGTTGATAGTCCAAATGTGCCGTTGGGGCACACATGTTCCATGATAGCAAGAAGACCTGACTTAACTCACTAAACAGATTGCAGCCTTCCCTCCCAAATGTTCCCATCATCCTTCACGGTCTATATTGTGACTCTTCATGAATACCAGATATATAAATCCAGACATTTCAACACACACACACACACACACACACACACACACACACACACACACACACTCCTACCTGTATAGTAGAAAATAAAATGCTTAGTTTCTGAGATTTTGCCATCTCCATTTTTATCCATTCTAAGAGGTAGAAATATACAGATGCTGCCTGTATGTTTGGGGATTATTAAAATATCCAATGACATTATTTTTATTGATCTGGCTGTATTGTCTATCACAAATAAATAGATAATGGATCACCCCCCCCCATATTTCATCAACTGATAGTCATTACTACGTCAACTTCTCAGAATGCCCTTTGCTAATACTACTAGGTTTTTATGTTTTTTAGTCTAATTCTTACAAATAATGGACTGAAGTTGTTGTAGACAAAAGTCAAAAAATTATATAATTTTTACTTATAAATGTAGCCAATGGCATCTTCCATCGTGAACAAAAGAAAACGAAACTCGGCCCAATGCCACTCTTATTTGACTGGTCTGTGCAAGGTCTTCTGTGTACTTGAAGGCAAACTGACTGCAAATTACTCTGTTCATTCACAGGTAGTCATCAAGTACTTAGGAGATGGGAGACACATCTCTCCTGGTTCTTTGCAATCACCGGCTTAGGGAAGTGGAAAAATAATTCTTGTCCTAATGGAATTCAAGATCTTGTGAGGCTGCAGACAATACACAAGAAAGAAGTAAAATACATATGTTAGGTAATGATCACTAAAGCTAATCAGTTATTAAGCATCTTTAATAGCAAGAGCACACGTTTACAATTGGTAAGAATTGAGGGTAAAAACCCTTGTTTACTTTCTTGAGTGTGATAAAAGAAGCAGGTTTTACATCTAGGGCGGGGAGTAGTGTTTGTAGACGTACGATTATGATTTATGTACACACATGATTGCCACAGTCTATGTAATTCCATTTGCATGACTGAGGCATAGATATTATATTCTCCAGAAGGACTCAGAGTAAGATCAAGACTCGTGTCCTTGATTCATAAGTGTTGTAATGACTCTAGCTGCTGGATCCTCAGGCAATGTGTGACTGAGTTTTGGAGGCATCCTTGCCGACTGACACATTCCCAGAGTCTACTCTTAAGTTAGAAGTATATTTTATGTTTCACATGAGACTGTCCAAGGAAAAGAGAATAGAGATATAAGTTGATGATTTTAGATGATGTTTTTATAAACATATACACAAAATTAATCAGCTTTCCTCTCACAGAAAAGGAAGGCCTCGCAGTAGGATAGACACATGTTCAATTTTTTAAAAAAATTCTGTTTGGATTAATGTTATGCTCTTCTGGTATTTAAGAACTTTTTATTAGGCCACATGCTTCCTGGGAGCTTGATGTGAGCACCCTATACAAAAACACACAAGGGGATTAGTATACAATTTGTTATAGGATCTCTACAAATAATCAGCTTTTAGTTGACAATCTCTAGCCATTGATTATGGAGCGTTCATTTATTCATACACCCACAAGCCACCAGAAACAGGACAAAGGTACTGCACTGACCCTCCCTGGACCTCGAGAAATGCCGATATCACACTCTGTCATTGTGTTTCTGATAAACATGGCTTATGCAAAGCCCTAAACATAAGTTCTTCCAATGAAAGGGACACATTCTACAACCGAGTCCTCTCTAGCTTCTGCATACTCGAAACACTCAAGAAATCTTTGACCTCTTGTAAGTTGTCCATTGGTTAAAAAAATAGCAGGTACAGCTATGCCCCCATGATGTACATCTGAGAACATGTAATTCACTGTAAATATGTTATAAGGGTATTCCCGTGGAACTGAGAACCCATTTTGGAATTGGCGCTGTTATTTTCTTGTGGCACTCTTTCCAGCCTCAATCAACCTCAGTGTCCCTAAAGGGAGTCATGGCACATTTGCTGAGAGCTGTTAGCATTCACTTCAGTGAGCAACTGTGCACAGGCACCTCCATATGCGTAAGGGCACTCTTGTCTGTCCTCTCTTCATTGGCAAAGTTTTGCTGCCCATCCTAATAGTGTTAGAGAAAATAATGAACGTATGATGACGCAGTGTCTCAGTCTGAGTCTGCAGCCTCTCTGGAGGTGATGCGGAGGTGGGAGGCAGGGGCACAGGAAGAAACATCTTAGCAATTGTTTCTCTCATCATTTTACTGGGCATCCCATCAAAGTCATCCTTGAAACATATTTTTAAATAATCATTTGTAGCGTCAGTTCTGCAAATGACTGTTTGTTTTTCAATTTGTGATGGTGAGGATACCATTTTAAAAGCTGTTGCATTAATCCCAGGTTTGGCTATAGATTTCAGTTGCTCTTTTATTATTTCCTTGTTGGAACTGACAGGCCTCTCCTTTGTACTTGTAAAGTATAAGCATATGGCCTGTCCAGAGCCAGGGTTAGGAAGAACCTCCACAGATGGAGAACATGAATTCTGCAACTTGCAAAGGGCGAGGAGCAAGTGCAGTTGTGGTGGCTTTAGAGGCTCAGTGTCTGGCAGCCACACTTCTTTCCCACAAGATGTGCTGGGAATATATCCAGGCAGTGTGCTTAAGCGAAGCCAACAGTTGAAACCTATCATGGAAGGACACAGTGCACAGAGGGGGGATGGAGGAGACAAAACCACAATGTGAGCTGCTGAGTGTGTGGATGGGGTGGAAGGAGAGCCTGCTCTGGAGAGAGTCAAGTGATAAGGGAATTAAAACAAGAGGTCATTTGTTTCCAAAGGAAGAACAGTAAGCTTGATGTTGAAGTGAACATTTGACCCGGATCATAAGAGACTAAAAATGGAGAGGAGACTTTGATAAAGGGTATTATGACAAAAGACATATCATCTAAGAACATGGCTTACTTGTAGTTTTACACAATTTGAAGATGTGAAAATGAAATTTGTCAAAAAGCCTTTTCCTTATTAAAAACTTAAAGGCACTAATGGCAGTCTCATAGCCCATGGGCTTATTACAGTATTTCAATTCTGTAAACAACACTCAGTCATCAGTAGCTATGAGGAAAGAAAAAATAATAAAAGTCAAAGTAAAAGCAGAAGCCTTGCTCATATCAACACAATGGTGCTGAGTGGTAGCTATAGGATTTCCTCCCATACCTAAATAGAAATAGACCTCATAGGATATCACTGGGTGAATGCTAAATGGGAAGGGGAACCCAAAGGTCCTGTGGAGGGGATCAAAGTGAGCTGTCATATGAACTTGAAGATGTGTTTTGTAATGGACAGCATTGCATGGCATCTTTTGGAGCCCCAGAACCTGGAGCCACTCATGTGACCTTCTTCTCTGTCTCTTAGCAACAGAGAACCCTGTATACTACAATGGAAAGATGCTTGTCATCTGACACGTTGAACAAGTTAGGGCCCATGAGGAGTGGTGTAATCTTACCTAATGGATGGAGATTGGTAAGATTTGTGGTTTGGGATTTAGGATCAAACAGTGCCACCAAAGCTGTGGGCTTCTTGAAGTCGTTCCAGTAAAAATCTTTGTACTTAAGATTTTGGCCAGATAGTTCCTTCTTCTTTTTTTTTTCTTTCTTTAAAAGTCCCCATTTAAATCATTTCTCAAAATTAATTAAAGGTATCTGTTTTTCTATACCCTGCACTGCTATGTGTTACTATATTTTGAGAATGATAACATAGCCCTGGGCCTTTTGAAATAAGAGAACACTGGTAATTATTTGCTCCTTTTCTGAGTTAAAAAATCTGATTTTGGATTGGTCATCATACAGTCCTCTGCCTGCCATCATTTTCAAAAGCTGACTCCAATATATGCATTTTAATATTCCTCCTATGTCCTTTTAATGTTGTTCATATGATAAAACTGCAAGGCAGCTTTGTCTTTGTGACACTATGATATTGAAAGAAAATATTTTCAAACATCACTCTATTTCATGGTAAAGAAAGTCCTGTGGCTTTTTTTTTCCACACTGGGCGGCATGTGAACAGCCCTGTAGCTCAAGCAAAAGGCATAGTTCTTTTAACATTTTGAGTTAATTAACATGCAGATAGCACGCAACAGTAGAGAAAATGTTAAAATTGATGAGGTGGGGTTGTAGAAGGAAAGTCATGTGGGAAAAATCCCTGAATAATTAACAACAAACTGACATACTTATTCTCCTGACGTTAGTGGATTTGCTGTCATTCCTATCCCTACATCCAGTCAGTTAACATTTTCTGTCAGCCACACTTGTTTAGAGTCTCCTTCCCATTCCTAACACCATGGTGGAGTCAGGGCCTAGGAGCCCATATGGTTCTTCTGAAGCATGCCTTTTCCTCAAACACTTGGTGGACCTCACAATCCATCCTACTGCACAATACCTCTGCTTGGATATTATACACAGGAATTAGAACCATATTTGAGAAACATTTATTTCAGTTGTTGATAACAACTGCCTCTAATCCCCTGCCTGTTTGGGCTATGACATCTTTGTGGTTGAAATGTTGATGAGTTCAGGGACAGAGTGAAGGGTTTGCCAACTTATACAGCCTACCTGTTACACATGTTCTTTAACATCAGAAGCTCTGACCTAGGAAGTCATAGAAGAATTTAGTTACGAATACTGGTGTTAGGTATGTAATTTATTGTTATTGCATATTTTTACACTGTGGTCAATGTAATAATTCTGGATTGATAAGCCTCTGCCTTGTAGGCAGTACTAAGTTAAAAAATTTTTAAAAGCACTCTGTCTTGTCTTTAGCAAGTTTCAAAAATGAGCACTTTATGTAAAAAAAAAATGGTTTACCTAGACGACTTTGAAGCACATTTAGAAGTTAATACAGATGATAATATATATGATGATGATAGCGTAAATGTACTTGTTTTAAAATTATGCTATATTTCAGAGTGATTGAGTGTACGAATGTCCTCATGATACTCTGAATGGCAATAAGAATATAGATCCAGCAACTGGATTTCCAGGGCTCAAGTTATGATCCCCAAAATTATTACCTTTGTGAACATGAGTAAGGCATTTCACATGTCCCGTGCCTATAAAATATGAGCTATCTCCATGGGACTGTAGCAAATGTCAACAGACATAAATACTATCTTTCCTGCAGGATTAGTGGAAGCCTATTAAAAGTAAATTAAAAGTTTACTTTCTGAAAGGTTATTTAGAACCGTGTTGAGGTGTTTCAGTGATGTTACTCTGGATACAAGGCGACAGGCTCATGTGTAATAGTGGATGCTTGGTCTATGCATGATTCTACCTCCCGTCATTCCTAAGTGTGGTCAGTACGGGCAGCATTGGTATCTTGGGAACCAGGCTAGAGATGGCCTCTCTGTGCGATCTTGTCAAGTGTTTTAACATTTCTAAACCACTGTTGCCTCATCTATAAAAATGCTGCCTTGGATTACGTGATCTCTAAGGTGACTTGTGACTCCAAAACTCTATGAATCTATCAGTGTGCTTTGACTTAATGAGTTTTGCACATGGTGCACTCTTGAGAGCTTCCAGCTTTGTTTTGCTTTTTTTTTTTAACAAAAAATTTTCTCAGGTGTTTCCTCCTCCTCTTTCCAATCCACTCCCCTTTCCTCCTCCTTCTTCCTATTATGCCGAATCTGTAGAGATTTTAGAATCTATGCGTTCAAGAAGAAAGTAGGAGACTTCCGTTTCTAATATAGCTGTTGAGGTTCCAAGGGATTAAAATCTTAGCATAAGTTAAGGATAAACACTATGCTAAAACTTAATTTTGCCTCTTGTCCTTATCATCCATTCTCTAACTTCTCAAATTCCCTTCTTAAGCTGCTTCAACTTATTTCACCCTCAAATGTGGAAGCCACCCTCAAAGAGTCCCTTGAGCCCATTTTCCCCAACCACAATAGTCGAGCACCAACATTATTAGTGTATCTTACTTCCCTGATTATTCAGCCTTCCAATTCCTTTTTCCTTGTCACTGCTTTAGACAAGGCTGCAGCAAGTGTTTGCCTAGATTAGTACAACCAAATTCAAACTTATTCTGCTTTCAAATATCTCCATTCCTTCACCATTTGTCTGCCAAGGTTGGAATACCTGGGATTTATATCACTATTGCATTCAAATTTTTACCAATTTTTTTTATCAACTACCTGCTGCTTAACTTGATTCGTAGATCATTAGTTTCTCTTCTTTTTGATGTGTTGTGCTCTAAACCTTGATATACTTTCTTTTCATGCTATTTCTTTAAGCACCTGTCTCGAAGCTTTATTCCTGATTCTCACTGTATGCAGTGGTTTCTTTTCCTCATCTACTCGGTGTCTTTTAGGTGATGACTCACTAAACTCCAGTTGCCCAGCAAGACTATGCCTGATAGATTCTGCAACTTAAGTTGTTATGCACCACACCACTTTATGCTAATGATAATGAGTCTGGTTGGCACCATGCTCCCATTACTAAATAATAGTCAATTTATTTTTGCTTTACTTGAGATGCACGGTGGCCATGGATTGTCTTGAACCTTAGTTGGTCTATACAAAGACCCCTATTTTCTGACTTGATACTCAGCATCTCTAAAAGAAAAGACATCACTTTTGTTTGTGCAGTTTTTGTCTTCCATCTTAGATCATTTCAGGCATAGCTTTGTAGGGTTGAGTGCTTTCGATAGTTTTTGAGCTAAAGAAATAAGTGTTTCCTGGTAAAGAGGCACCGACTTGCTTTGATCTCTAGGATACTCATCTTTGTCCATCTGCTTCCTGATCGTTGCAGGAGGGACCTCACTTCAGTGGGATCTATCATTTGGGTTCGTGGGTTGTTCATCTTTTTGTCTGAACACATCTGGCCCTCTCTTTCCCACTTCCTCATTTTGGAAGCTTCTAGCTGTAACAGTTTTCTGGCTCTGTGGCCCTGGGTCTTTGTAGTAGTCTGTAGATTGACAACAAACAGGGTCTTCAGGGCCATCCTCTCAAGTCAGTGTTAGACACTGATCTGTGTTGGTTAAGGTGCATTTTGCCATCATGCTTTCTTCCACTCACCTATTAAACAAACACCACTCTCTTCCCACATATGTGCTCTAGAATCTTCTCTGAAAGGAGGGAGTAAAGGGGAGTTAAAGGAAGCTTGGTTCTATCTTGTTGCTTGCTTTCTTTCCATAGAACAATAAGTACTTTTCCTTACTAATTGGTCATTACTTTCCTTCTTGATTCATTCATTAATAGACTCTAAACAAAGAAACAGGTATTTTCCATAGTATAATGAGTACATTTTATGAAAAATCTCCAATCGTCTCAATTCTCTGAAGCCTTCAATGTGTGGTTTAAACATACTATCTTATTTAACCCATATAACATCCTAGAATGTATTGTGTAGAGGTTGATTCATAAAGCTAAGAACTGCATGATTCCCTTTAGGAGTGTGAAGAGTTTAATATACTATTGAGACCCACATGCACTATTAAATTTAATAGCAAGACATCCTATATCCTTTTATCAACTCTATATATGTTTACTTTCATGAATATTTTATGCAGGCACTATTTTCTTCTAGTTTTTCTACATTTTCACTCAACATATTCTCAGACCAACTATTCTCTACTGTTTGGAGTGCTTTATCCTCCTACAAGTACCAAGTATAAAATTTAGTCCCTATGTATAAGTAAAGAGCAAATAAAGCAATCATTGCTTGCAATTCAACTTCATTTCTATTGTAAGTAATGTGCCTTCAAGCTGACAGATTACCTGGTTTCAAGCTAAATCATTTCAAGCCTTCCTTATGTGATACTAACCTTCCCTAGATGTCAAATTTTATCTAAGTGAAATAAGGTGTTGAGTTTAACAAACAGCAAACCAAAGCGTAAAAAGCTCAATTTTGTCTGACAAGTGAGTGATAGAGTTCGCAAGAGTATCACTCTGCAGAGCAGAGTCTCATTTGGTTTTATTATTTTTTCTACTTGTGGCCTTTAAGAAAAGAATGCCACTTAGCTGTCTACATGCATTGTAGATGCAACATTTATTAAAATAACTACTGTATATTTTGTAAACTTTGGTATAGTGATTTGATTAACATATTAGTTTATTGATTTAGGTTTTTGTCTAAGGTTTCTACAGAGAAATTTTAAATGTGTTTTGAATTCATATATAGTCTAGGATAGCTGACGAAAGAAAGTAGGTTTGGAGTAGTAATACTAGATATGAGACTAAATTCACCTTAATAAAAAGAAGTTGAAATTAAGCATCACACACACACACACACACACACACACACACACACACACACACACACGTATGAAAAAGGGTCTGATATATCTTATGCTAATCTCGACCTCAGTATGTAGCTGAGGAAGTCCTTGAACTTCTGATCATTTTTTCTCAATCTCCCAAGTACTGAAATTACAGAAATATGCCACTGTCCTTGATTGGTATATTACTGGGGTCAAACCCTACTGCACCACCTGAGCTACAACCCTTGCCTAATATTTCCTACTTAATTTACCTGTGATACAGAAATAAATTTAGCCCTAACTATAACAATATTACTTGAAAACTTTAGCATAGAAAGCTATACCAGCCATATAAATACATACCTGAAAAATCTGTATTTCTGGGAAAATATTCCATTTAATGGAATGTATACATTGGCCTAGTCATTTAACCTCTCTAGCTTAATTTTTCTTACCTCAGGAATAAGAGTAAGATTTTAGTCTTAGGTAAATTTATTTTACAGACTGTTTGTTTAATTAGCCAAGATATTATATGACTTTTTACTAAGTATATGCTGTATTTTTAAAACTTTATTTTTTTCACTGTTTTTCAGTTAAGGTTATTCTTTGGGTATATCCTTTTTCCAATCCCATGATATTGTGAGGAAGTTCTTGAGGCAGGCTTCATATAGGATCATTTCACTATGTTGGCCATCAATGTCAATGTGTGTACCACTGAATGAATTACTGAAATCATGAAATGAGACCAGTTTTAACTCAAAATAATAATTTAGAAATTACTTCTTTGGAGGAGAGCTCTTGTTTCAGCTAATGCTGGCTACATTACAATACAACACAAGAAAACAAAAACATCCCAAACCACTATTTATTGGGGAAATTTTCTGTGGTTCAACTGGTATGGCTTTATCTTTGCCATGTGTTTCATTCATGTGGTTTGACTGCCAGGCGGCTCCTAATGAACCAGCTCGTGTATCTTTGGTGATTGGTACTTGCATTCTCGCAGGGGACATGTGTTTTAAAAGACTGGTTCAAGTCTGAGTAAAAACAGAAGGGAGGCATCTTCAGATGCTCAGATGTCTCCTGCTTCTCTCATTTCCCTTGGCTATGCAAACTGGTAGGAGAGTTGGGTTGTTGGATGTTTCCCAAATGCTTGTGGAATATTAAAAAACTTGGTCATCTGCATGGTAATTGTTGGGGACTGAGTGAGTGATCTTAGGTCATTGGGGATCATACCCAAAAGATATAAAGCCATGGACTGTCATATTTAATGGCATGCAGTTTAGCTTGAAATGTGACCTCTCGTTCTGGTATGAAATTAGCATGAAGGAGACCCTCTTCTCTGTATGATATGTTACTGACATTTAAGGCTTAGAACAATAGAACAGCCTTGAAATTGAACCTCTGGTGCTATTAGCAGAAATTAATTTCTTTTACATCATAGACAGTCTTTGTTTGGTATTCTGTTGTTGAACTAACACACAGTAGGATCATGGATGTGAGACCAGCTGCTGCAAGATTGTGGATAAGAGACAAGATTCATGGGGGGATTGTCCAGGCTACCACATACAGTTTATTTATTTTTTTTAATTTTCGTAATTGTATAGAATCTTTTATGTGAGATTATTTCCCTGCTCCTAGCATATAAAGTAAACTTAGAAGAGAATTGTATTGGTCCCTTATTCAGCCTTGTTTAATTCTAAATTTTAGTTCAGAAGTGACTGCACCTAACTTTAGTAGCTGTGATTGTTAAGAAATACTAATGCTTATTATTTTTTATTGTGAGGATGATAATGATGATGATTTTGTCTAAGTTCAAGTGAGCCTTTGTGTGATTTATGTACTCTATTATTTTATTCTTTCTTTCACCTTTCCCCTCCATAAATCAAGCTTGAAAGTTAAGTACTCTAACTAAGAAAATCATGCAACAAGGTCAAAAACCAGGACGTGGTGGTATTTTACACACCTAGTTCTTTAAATCCCCTGAAGGTAGTGTAGAAGGGGCGTCAATGACAGGAATCCTGCGTTTTGTGATACTTCCATAAGAATATGCCATCATTTAGCTTTCTTCCTAAATATTCTTTTTTAGATTTTAGCCAGTGAACCCAAAGATTATGTTACCCTCTTTTTAAAAAAACTCTTTATTTTTTAGTTTATTTTCTTGAGACAAGGTATCACTACATAGTCCACGCTGGCTTTGAGCTCCTGATCCTTCTTCCTAGTCTTTTGAAGCATAGGTTTATAGGTGTGAGATACCAGGATTCTTGGTTACTAAGTCATAAAATAAAATGAAACCTGTTGTTACGTATTTGTTTATTGTAGTTGAACTCTGTCACGTGAATTGGGTGAAATAACTTATTTCCACTCTACAGCAAAGTCAGTGTGGTATAGCTTTTCCATGGTTGATTACAAATCAGTTTGGCTCTAATCTTTGGCAAACTGCTTCCTTCATGTATCAGGTCTGTCTTTGGTTGGGATCCCTGTTGCTCTGATGCAGCAAAAGTTGAGTTGCTAAATATTTTTATTGGACTGTCACTTTTGCTGTTGTGAAAATACCAAATCATGGGCAGATTAAAACCAGATTGTCATGCCTGTGACTATTCTGCTTTGCTCGGGTTTGAGGGAGATTTTGCCTTCCTTTCCGATTGAATTTCAAATTCTGCTGGTTGATTTTCTGAACTTTGTAAGACATTTTTTCAAATTATTTTTAATAACACTGATTATATTTTTACAAATTAATCTTTACATACTATTCAGTGAAAAGCTGGGGTATTTGGATTGGCATGCCATGATTCTATTAGTAGACTAATAACTTTGTTCGAGGCAGAAATTGGTTTACCACTTCTAAGTTTTTATTTTTTATTTATTTAGCTTTTTCAAGATGAGGTTTCTCTATATATTCCTGGTTGTGCTGGAACTCACTCTGTGAATCAGGCTGACCATGAGTTTATAGATCCTTCTGCCTCTGCGTCCCAAATTCTGGAATTAAAGGCTTGCCTGATATTTCACTTAGTATATTCTTACAGACACGCAAAGATTGAATGGACTGTTCTTTTCTGCAGCAAATGTGTTCTGGGTCCTAATAAAAGTAGGACTAAGGCATTGTAGTTAAAATTCCAGCCAGTGTGTTTCTGATTAAATATCTCCTTTCAGTATTTTGTTACTTGTTTTTCTTTTCTACATTTCAACAAATATTTCTTTGTAGCCACTGTAAATATAAATTGGCAAAATTAAAAGTAAACCCATTTTCTAAGTTTTTTTCTAAGTCTTTTCTTTGTGTCAAATCTGTTTTGCTTTTACTTATTCTCCTTGGTTAACAAATGATTAGCTGTTTCAAAATCATGTAAAATGTGAGGAAAAAAAATAAAAGCTTTTGAACTCACATTTCCAGAAGCTAGAGAAATGTCCCTGTAGTAAACAGTTAAGTTATTGCTCCACCAGGAGACCCAAGTTTGGTTCCTAGCAGCAACATCATTCACCTGCAATGCAAATGACAATGATGCCACGCCTTTGGTGATCTCAAGAGCACCAGCAGTCACATGTATATACTACTCATAAGACACACACATTCACACACACACAACACACTCACATACATACACATACACCACACACACACAACACACTCACACACACACCACACACTCGCACCACACACACTTACACAACACACTCACATACACCATACTCACATACACAACACACTCACACACATACTCACACACAAACTCACACATACACACACAAACATATATATGTATACATAATCAAAATTTTAAAAAATAGGTAAAATAAAAAACCAAATTTTCCTCATCTAACAAGTGATAATAGAAAACAACCAGGTTCATGAAGTGAAAAATGTTTTTATTCAAAATCGCCTACAAAAACTTAACAAGTTAAATATGCATAATGGAGGAATTTAAAGCTTCAACATTACATTACTTAGTCTTTTAATGTATAGTACTAATGTCTCTTCATTTAGTTCTTTGTTATATCTTATTATCAAGTAGAACTTATGAACTTTAAAATATCATATATTTTATTTTTCAGTATTATCTATAACATAGACATCTATGTGGTATTTTCCTTTGTATATTATCACAAAATGTATGGGTTTTGTTCTTTGAATGCTTATGAGTTTATTGGAAAAATAACTTGTGTTGACAACTAATTAATTTATGATGAATACATTTCACAGGGATCAGTCTGTTAAAAATGGTTGTAAGTTTTATACCTAACCTTACTTTATCATATAACTTTATATTCTTCTACAATTTTTTAAAAAAGATTTATTTATTCATTATATATGCAGTGTTCTGCCATGTAGGGCACCAAATCTCATTACAGTTGTGAGTCACCGTGTGGTTTCCGGGAATTGAACTCAGAACCTCTGGAAGAGCAGCCAGTGCTATTAACTTCTGGGCCATTTCTCCAGTCCCAAAAAGAGGCTTATTCATACTTTTTAAATTCCTAGCAAATAGTTGGCTCTGAAATATTTGCTGACTGAATGCTTATATTAACAGGGAATGCACTGCAAATACCCAGAGAAGTGAGTATTAACATGGAGTTGGAACTCTCTTAATCTCACATTACTTTTCCAGGAATATGATCCGCAAGTGGAACATCAAATAGGGAATTGATCTTGGATCATACTTTGGAAATGCCCATTAGTTACTGGCTCTCAGATCACTAGACATCACTAGTTTATTTTTTTCCTACAATTTTTTTATGTATTTCTGTGTATTCTTCATTACTTTTGAAGGAAATATCTCAGATATTAAATTCTTTTCACTTATAAACAACCCTGTGTAGATCACAGAACCCATTAGTATAAAGGACTCAAAGCAGACAGAGTAATTATATTTGTAAGTCTTTAGCTCTAAGGGAAGTTTTGAAAGGAAATATGGACTCACGGGCCTCAAAAGGTTTCAGTAAAATAGCAGTAAATACAACCTCATTGTACTTGCTTGGTCGATGATATCTTTTCTTGAGCATAATTTAAATACAACTGAATTATTATCAGAAATAAATCTGTGGCCTTGTTCTGGTCAATATTATCACAAAGCTTCCTGACTCGGCGGCAACAGCAGTATTAGGAACTAATTTGGAACCAGCCTATCTCCAGGTACCCCTCTAGAGATGGCAGATTCTAGTCTCTGAGTTTTTTGCATGATCCCTAGGGTTTGAACAGGCCTGAGGTGCAAGATCATTAAAGAACCATTGTTCTAACTGGCCTGCAAATGTCGGACACAAGACTAAACGACATTTCCGGACATGTCAACAAAAGAAGCCTCATGTGTGTGAGATAGAGCCGATGCTGGAAGAGCCTCCTAATGTTTCCTAACATTTCCTGCCCTGTGACAGATTTCAGAAGAGTCCACTGTAAAATTGTGTCTTCAGATCAGGCATTCTGCTTCTTCTGCAGTGTTCTGACGTTGCATCCCACACTAACCAAGCTCTCCATCATGCAAATTAAAGAAAAATAAAGAAGCGCCAGGGTGGTGAAGATGTCTATTTGAAAAATAACACCAAGAAAACACGAGGTAGAATTCAAAGAGAGTAACTGGTTTATAGCCAAGGAAAGCAAGCCATGCGTGGTAAGCAAAGGCAATTAGAACAGGACGGAAGGAAAAACATCAGGGCCTCGGGAAGGGAGCGGAGCGCCATGTCTACTCAGAACTGCGTCCCCAGGAGCAGAGGCCTACTTTCCTCGTTGATGAGTCTGAAATTGCTCCATTAGTGAGACTCACCTGTGACTAAAAACCAGCAGCCAAAAAGTCGTATTCCGGATGGGTGATTTTTAAGTGGGTCCAGGTGACTTTAGGTGTCCCTCTCGTTGAAGTTTATAGGCTGCAGCGGATCATTAAAGGAGGGAAAATTCAAGATTTGCTACAGGGGGACTCCCACGTTTCAGGGAAGGGAAAGAATTTTCTTCATTTGCACAAGATGTTCCAAATTTACTACCACGTCAACTGGCTGTGCTGGGAAGGGGTCCTTGAGCTCTGTCAGATGGGAATAAGCTTGGCCCTGCATTCATGGCACTGTACTGGAGTGGGTGTTGGCCCTAAAGCTATAAGGGATCCATGTTCCAGGGCTGGTTCTATTCCCAAATCAGACATTCTTTGTTATTTCCAACTCAAAATTTTAGGCTGAATAAAAAGGGGGAAGGCAAATCATGTGTTTTAGTCATAACTGCTATTTAGCTCTGCATGGTCTTTTACTGATGAGATTAAAGTAACATTGTTTATATTAAAGCAAATGAGCATATCCCTGGGTCAGGAAAATACGTAAATGGACAGAGATGTGATTTCATTAAAAGTTGTAAGAGGTGTCCTGTGAAGACACTGCTATGTTATTATGTGATTATTTTTCTAAACTAGAATAACAGCATATGTATTTTCAGGAATATATGTAAACATTGAGTATTTTTTTAAGCTTTTGGGGAATCCAAGGTCTTTACAATGGTTAAATATTTTGAATCTAATGCATTGAAATTCCTGCTTCAGCTAATGAATGGCTCTCCAAATTATGGTCTCCAGTAAGTTGCAGCTCTTCAAAATTATATCATAGTCCCATATAATTATCACTTTATATTAAAATATCTTAGTTCTAATTTAAAGTGTGGTCATGGCTTACAGAGATGTCATAATTCATCAAATCTTTTGACCCTTACAACTCATCTCCACATCATTTCTAAAAAATTACAGTGTAATTTTTAAGTTTGCCAAGTATGATCTATCAGAATGAGACCTTGGTTGTAGCCCTCAGCAGCTTCTACAGAGTTCAGTACAATAATAACCTAATGGCTAAATAAAACAGGATGAATGTCTACCAATATTTTATAATGTTTAGAAACTTCATACAAATTACAACAGGATGAGACGCTGAAACACAATACGTTTTATGTAAAATTGGTGTCACATATCAAATGATTTTCAAAGACTTGGAGCTAAGAACAGAGCACTGGGAAATATGAACTGGAATTTCAAAGTTAAGCAAAGGTCTAATAAGAATAATTATGCATCAATTAATGAAAATTCATTGTAATTCCAAACACAGTGCTGGGAAGATGAATTTAACATTCATTGAGATGAAGAGTGTAGATTCTAAAATCCTACAAGCAGAACACGTGGAAATCTAGATTATAATTTCATATTGTACTCTTGACGTGTTTCCTCCTATATTCTACATTCTCAGAAATGGTTGTTCATGTGTACATGATTCATATGTAAGTTTTCAGCACAGTGTAGTGAGAGAAGAGGACCCACTTTTAGGAAATTAAAGACATCAAACTGATTCTATGTAGATGCACTACAATGTCTTTGTTTTCACTTATTTTTATGATTGATTACTCGGCCACTGCTTATGGTAACCTCTTTAATTAACCTCTTTAATCGCGCTATTTGATACACTTCCCCCCCTCTCTCTCTGTCTCTCTCTCTCTGTCTCTCTCTGTCTCTGTCTCTCTCTCTCTCTGTCTCTCTCTCTATCTCTCTCTCTGTCTCTCTCTCTCTCTGTCTCTCTCTCTCTCTGTCTCTCTCTCTCTCTGTCTCTCTCTGTCTCTCTCTCTCTCTGTCTCTCTCTCTCTCTGTCTCTCTCTCTCTCTGTCTCTCTCTCTCTCTCTCTCATTTGTATAGTATCACCCAAAAATTCTGGGTCCTGTGAAAGTGATTGACATCATTCTTGCTCAGTGTCTATCTGTGAATCCTACACACACCAGTCAACTCTGTATATCTCTCCATGCCTGGTAGGATAGATCACTACTTGTAGGTACATTGTTTTCTTCTGTTTAGGCTCACACTTACACCCTTCTTCCTTTGCTTCCTTAGCCAGAAAAGGAAAAGAACATGAGTTTTGTATCATAGGAAACAGGATGCTTAGTTTTTCTGCAGCCTGTCACGTAGATTTAAGACAGTTTTTTTTTTTTTTTCAGAACAGCTCTGTCCATGTTCAAATCTTGAAACAATAGAGATAGAAATTTATGGAGAAGCATTTAGAGAAAGTTAGCTGCCGTGTATGTGGTAACTGTTAGAAGAGTTGCTTATTGACCAACTGAACTGTTTGTGTCTGCATGGATAACTGGTTTTTCTACTTCATTTTATTTCAATTCTATTATCAAGTTTATATTGTAGTCCCATATTCAGGGTGAATTCTTAGAAGCCCTTAATCCCAATTTCCTGTGTATGCCTTCATGATTCACTAGTGGAAGAGTTCTTCTAGGAGCTAAGAGGCTGAGGGGGGAAGGGTAGCAGTAAAATTTGAATGGGAGAACAAATCCACTTAAACCTTGTCTATATGAAACAGCTCGCTCTAAGTTTGCCTGTAACTTCCACATCCTCCTTAAGAGCCACTAGTAATTTTATAAGTTCCTGGAATATTCCATGACACACTAGGAAGTCCTGTTCTCTGCCAGGGATGCTTTGTTTAAATCAAGTGCTCCGGAGTAAAATCCAATAGGACAAAGTGCCGTTTATTAGTCTAAAACTTTATCTTTTATTCATCCAAGTATCCTTGGGATCTCTTCTCACCAATTGTGATGCTTTGCAGAGCCTTTCTAGCAATTCCATCAGGACCATGTTCTACTTTTTTTTTTTTTTCACAGTAGTATCTCTCCCACAGTCCTGTGCTTTGCAAAAGCCAGATATGCAATGGAGTTAACACTGCGCCTTAATGATCGTTCTCATGACATGTTATTCTCAACAGTTTTCTTCTTGGTGTGTAGGTTTGCCACATTGGCTACATTAGCTCTTAAAACAATTGATGGATGTAAGCGGTTAAAGAAAGAAGAAAAAGCAATGCTAGTCTACATTTATTGCATTTTAGTATGAAGTGAGTTCAGCTAGCTGAATGTATTTCTAAGAATCTCTCGGATGTCCAAGAGTATATATGTATAGTTTCTCAACATCAGAAAGGGAGATGCTGGCAACTATAGGACTTGATAGTACCTTGCAAGACTGAGATAAGATTTTTGAGATTAGCCAAAATTCAAGGAATTGGAAACTCCTTTGTGAGGAGATAAAAAGGAAAGATGACAAAGATTTGACATTTGTTTGTTGTTTTTTTTTTGGGGGGGGTAGCAAGTCTTACCTTATACCCCTGGTTAGCCTTGAATTTCTATTTATCTCCCTCTTTTATCATCTCAAATACCACAGCCAGACAACAAATGGCAGAAAGATTTCTTATTGATGTATATAAACAATAACTATTTAAAGAAAATGAAAGTTTTACAACATAAAAAAATAGTGCGAATAAACTGTAAGATCAAACATAAACATATTCCCTCTAGTTTATTGGTTCCCCCCCCCTTTTTTTGTTTGTTTTCAAGACAGGGTTTCTCTGTGTAGCCATGCTGTCCTGGAACCTACTTTGTAGACCAGGCTGGCCTCAAAGGCAGAGATTTGCCTGCCTCTGCTTACAGAGTGTTGGAATAAAAGGTGTGCCACACTACGTCTGGCTGAAGTTTTTGTTTGTCTGTTTGTTATCTTATATGATGATTTATTCATTGTACATTTCAGATGCCAATAAATAAAAGTTCCCAGTAAAGTTAAAATATTTGATATTTGGGCATTTTTAGTAGTAGACATATTACATAAAATGTTTACATTTGTATTTAAATTATACATAGTTTTTCTACATTAAAATAAGTAATAATATATGTTGCTTACCTGTGTATATGATCCCATGAAGCCACGGAATCTTGGTGAATTCTGTCCAAGTATCTTAAAATAATTACTGCCTGGCCAGAAAAACATTGATATCTGACCTTTAACCCTTATTTAGAAAAGAAACATTGCTACAGTTTAAATCACATATTAACCTTCCCCACTGCTATTGTTATAAAAACATCAACTACCTCCTTCCATGGAAATCCAGGATGTGAACATTAGAAATAGATTTCTTCCAGAAAAGAACTGTGGAAACAAACTTCAGCATTGTGAGTGACTTCAAGCCTTTTTAACTGTCCTGTGGAAAATAATATATTCTCTAATGAGCAGTTTTAATATGCAATAGAAAACAGGGAAATTGGCTTTATGAGAGAAGAGACCTTCTCATCCCATTAGCATTGCGAAATTTTCCATTTGTGTTTGTTCAAAGATTTTTTTTTGTTTGTTTTGCTTTTTGTTACAGTTTGTTTAGTGTCACAAAGTGTGGAAAGTTGGCAGTGTCTTCTCTTTCACTCTGAGTGTCCTCATGTTCAAGATGTCCCCCCTTCTCGGAGCATTGAGCAAACCAGGGCATGAATCCAGGGTAGGGTCTGCTTGTCTCCATCAGCAAAATATGAAGAGGGGATGAGACAACATCTTCACACTCCATCCTGTTTATTTAGGAGAAGAAACATACACTGTCGAGTTCAGAAACTGCTTAAGTGTTCATTTTGCTTTTGATAAAGGAAATATGTGTTTGCGTTAAACCAAGCTTAATTCATGAAAAATTAAGGATGTTAAAGAATTGCCCAATCGCTTTGTTATGCAATTCTGTGATTACATATAATTTGTTAGAGTTTCAGAAGTGGTCTGTGTCCTAAACATTGTTCAGTTTTGAGCTGAGTCCATCTCAGCGAATCTAATGCCCTTGTTTCCATCTTTTTGGGGGGATGTGAACCTGTTATCCACCTTCGTAAAATAAATCAATGATATTTCTAGAGTCTCAGGCAAGTGTCAGTGAGATTTGAATTGATTGATTTCAAGATTCTGGCTGCTGTTGAAAAGGATGGCAGTGCAAACTCATGACTGGAATAGGCATTTCTGGGAATTGTTGTAATTACCACTAAGAAGTACCTAATATTTTTGATATTTATTTTAATCATAATCATTTTTGTTTATATCTGAAATTATCATTAAAGTAAATATAAATATATTAGTTAAACTGAAAATGGCTAGTATTCCTTAAATTTTAAGCTGATATCCACAAGAGAGAAAGGTTTATCTTTTTGCTTGAGGTATTCCACTTAATAGAATATTTATCTTCTTCTGTTTAATTTCTTGTTTCTTTTAAAGTTTGTGTAATTTCCTCAGTTCATTAAAAATGTGATTAGTGTATAAGGAAAATAAAATAAGATCTTAGCTTCTAAAGTTTACAATCTACAGTTTCAAGTACTCTACTTATATTTGTGTCCGTCCTCTAAATTTTTTTAAATAATTTGGTGGACACATTGTGAAAAGAATAAGAAACAGAACATTTACTCTAAGCTCCAATATTGCTAAAAATTATAACTTTATATTATCAATATTAATCGTTTCCTGGATATAGCATCCCAGCTACAGAAGAAGAAAAAACTTATTGTGCTTTTAATTTATGATCATATTTATCATTACAAAAGTATTTAAAGCAAAAAAGATGTTTTCGGATAGTGAATATGCGAGTTCATTAAAGTAATAAGCAAAGGAATCATCAAAAACAATTGGGCAATGGTTGAGGTTGGTGTCAAGTCATTCTTCATTGTGAAATTTCGAGAAGAAAGTCTATGGATCTCATAGAAACAGAGATAGCATGATGGAATCACACCTCCAGTAAGAAAGCAAGCTGACCAAGAAACATGGAAAGCAAAGTCAAAGCCCAAGTAAAATATTGATAAGCTGGCGATTTGGGTAAATGGTAGGAAACTTTTTTGTCTTTCACCATGCCCTGGATTGGGTTCTGCAGCACCCAAAAGAGAGGACACAAACAGACACACACACGCACACACACCAACACCAATATTACAAAGAGAAACACAGAAGGGAAAGGGAAACGGAAGTATCCACTTAGACTTATTTCCATGTACATATGTAAACGTATTTGCATATACATTTGGAGCTTGCATGTTTTGAAATAGTAACATTATTATGCAGTGTTTGTTGAACTTTATTTTCTATGTGCAAGTGTGCACCCACCCATCCACATATACACATACACGCGAGCACACACATGTACACACACACGTACACACACACGTACACACACACACACACACACACACACACACGTGTCACAGTGTATTCTCAGATCAGAGGATACCTAGATGGAGTCAGTTCTTTCCACCTGTCCTGTGGGCCCAGGGAATCTAACTCAATGGGCTGTGCCTAAACCACTGTTTTTCTTTTAGTTTACCCTCAAAGTATAATGCAAAGCCTTCAGAAAAACTATATCTTTAATTTATTTACTCAGTCACCACAAAATCCACACAGAGTAATGACAACGTTCAAAGTAGGCTACACATGACCTGGATATGAGTGGGTTTCTGTAGATCATTGCTTGAATACCATGTTACCGTTTTCTTCGTTTCGCTGCTTTTTATTTAAAAAAAAATCTCTTTACCTTTTATTGAATCTTTGTGGATTTCACATTGTGTTTTCTAATTCCATTTATCTCTCTGTCGCCTTGCATCCCCTCTCTGCCATCCCAACAACCCCCCTCAAAAAAATTTAAAAAAAAACAAACCAAAGACCAAATATAATCAGCAAACAAACAAAACAAAGAGAAAACAAATACAAAAAAAAAAAAGGAGAAGAAGAAGAATCCCTGGAAGCTTTAGTGTGGCTGTTGACTCACCCTTTAGTCCCTTCATCTTTACTTGCAAGTGTTCAGTCCCAGGAGCCATTGACCTCATTGTCTGGCTGGAGGCCTCTGACTTCTGCTAAACCGCTAATAAGGGCCCTCAGCCGGGCTGCTCTTGGTTATCCTGTTGTCCTCTGTCTTGGAGATCCTGTTCTGGATCTGTAGGTTCATGAAGCGACTTTTCTTCCTATCATCTTTAAACAAATGACATTAAAGAGATTTTTCAATTTATTATTGCATTAAAACACCAAATCTAATGTTGTGCAAACTATTTGCTGCTAATTTTTCTATAAATTTTTAAATCTGCCAGATGAGAAACCTGTTTTGTGCTTCAATTATATCACAAGTACTTCTACTCAAAATAACATTTTATTGATATATTTTGAGTTTTACTCATTAGTAAGCTACCTGTTTTGTTTTAGTATATTTTGATGAGTATAGTAACTAAAAATAGTCAAGATTGACAAGGGGACAGTTTCAAAATGAATTCCTTTATAAACAGTCAGGATTTATTTTATATCCAAAGATACTTGAACTCATTTCTCAAGACCAAACTGTTCTAGCATTTTTAAGGTATTTTTCTCAACTTTCATAACCATGTATTTGTATATGAATATGTATATATATATCAACAAAAGTGCTTCTTTCAATATTTCTGCAGAGATACTAATTTTCCTTATTAATATGTTTCATATCTATGTCTTCTTGTTATAGTTTTGTAGCACTGGAACTTATCAGTCAAATTAGCCAAGTGATTTTGTTTTAATAAAATAGTCGACCCAGCTCCATATGGGTATGTTTTGGACTTGGCAGAAGGGACACACATCACCCTGTATTCATATGCAATATGACTCCAAACCTTAATGCATTTGCTTTTCATTTCTTTTTTATAGCTACAAGGCCTTCTGAATTTTACTTGGTCAATTGATGACATCGATAGCGTAGTATATATGTGCCATAGAGAATGTGTAGGCCATTTCCAGTTTTCCCAGGCACTGTCTTCAGTTAAAAAGATCAGTTAACTATTACTTTGTCTTTTGTCCCTGGTGATCATCCCAGTGTTTTAGACAGTCAATGAACTCTTCTTTTCCTAAACTACAGTGTTGGCATATCTTGGATGACTCTCTCTTCAAATCCACCATGAACACAATGGTTTTCTATGTTCCATTTCCCCTCAGATATATCTGAACAACAATGGCACCAGTAGGTAATCTGGCAAAAGATATTACAAGATGGACCATAGGATTTTATGTTTTGTAAATCAGGTGTAGAGAATATTCTCAACTCTGCATGTACTTTATTTTTTTCTACCTTAATGTCCTCATCAGATCTAAAGATATGCCATCTTAGTCAAACAATTTGCAACCCACTGGAATAATTTATTCTCTAAAGTTTATAGAGGATAGCTGAATTAAGAATAATATGGAATAAAAATTTCTTGAGAATTAATGATAAACTAACAACTTTCAACATTTTTTTCTTGTTTTAATGGCAGGAAAGAATTCAAGTCTTAATTTTTGCATTGAAACTATATTGAGGGTTATACTCAAACCTCCCTCTTAACTTGAATATGTGTACAGGTTCTAAAACATCAGTCACCCATTAAACAATTGTCAAAGGCCTAGGGTCCCTGAAAGAAGCATGCCCCTCTCACTTGTAGAGGCACTCTTTATATATTTGTGGGACAGACATCTCAAATAGAGTCAAGACATTTTGTTGATTTTGCAGTGGAAAACGTTATTAGTCCTCAAAAAGTCTAGGGATGTTAGCTTCTTAAACAGCACAAGAAAAAAAGAAACTGGAGAGAGAAGATGAGGTGAAGTAAGGAGGGCCACTTTTCATACCCCTGCCTTTGTGTTCAGTCTTTTTTTAGAGCTATGTCGATAGCTATATTATGCCCTTGTTCTCAATTCTCTATTCCACGAGACTTTAATTCTTCTTGTGATATAATACTGACGTCCAGAGAACACTTACTTAATGTAGTCTTCTAAAAATGTATGTATGTGTGTGCGTGTGTGTGTGTGTGTGTGTGTGTGTTCTCTCTGATTCTTATTATGTCTGCAATTTTTAGGATTTCATAAAATGGAGACCTACCTATTTCTTATTCTTGTAGCTGCTAAGTAACTGATTTGGTATCTGATTACAGAAGGATCAATTTAAGGACATAATTCCTCGGCTATCAAGTGATAAGTACTATAAATTATAGTTCTTAAATTCTAGTGTATGAAGAAGCTCAACATATTTAATATGATTTTTAGACTTGTGCCATCATTATGATTCTTGCTGTGTAGGTTTGGGTTAATTGAGATAGATGTTAACAAGCATTCCATCTAGGTGGTGGGTTGCTGAACTGAGCAGGAAAAAAACTCAGTTTTGAATTTACGGTGTGTCATCTGAGTAACTGTGACCTTAGGTTACTAACTCCTTGAGGATGATTTTCTTTTGGAGTATTCAAAGACAAGGTTCAGTTGTGTATAGCTGAGACTGACATTAAACTAATCCTTCTGTTTCCACCTCTAAAGGGCTGAGCTTACATGCATGTATCAACACAAGTGAATCTGATTGACTTTTTTCTCTTACTTCTCCAGCAATGATATTCATTAGAATGAAATGACGTGATAAGTGCAGACAGACACATGCGAGATTTTCTAAAAGTTGATTTTTTTTTCTTGATTGGCTCTTGGTGGTAGGCATTGTTGGATAGTGTTGGCTATGGTTCTTGATGGTGGACCTTGTTGGATAGAGTTGGTTATGGTTCTTAGTGGTAGATAGTGTTGGATAGCGTTGGTTATTGTTCATGATGGTAAACATTTTTGGATAGATCTGTTTTTGGTTCTTGCTAATAGATCTTGTTAGACAGAGTTGGTTAACAGTGACTATACTTTTCTACTCCATATTTTAATCCCAATGTCATGTGATTGCCTAGTAAATTAAAGAACTTTTGAAATGAAAAGTAAATAGATACTGTTTAAAAAACATACACCCTTATTTTCCATTTTGATAATTCCCAGAGTGATAGTGTGTTGTACTTCAAAATATTTTCTCAAATGTTACTTAATTGTTTATTGATAAGAGTGTTGATTATTCTGGCTTAATGTTCACATTGCAGAGCTCTGTGAAGTCATGTAAAGCCACGTCTATCATTCCCATGATTTATTCTAGGTCAAGAGAAACAGAATAATCAGAGAAGATCCTTAGTTGAGAAAATAAAAGTTCTAATCATGAATGATTTGTACTCAACAGGATTTGGAGTTATATTTAAGAATACTAAAAATAGAAATAAGAACCATAAATCTAAGCCCTGTGTTTTTAATTCCATTCAACCTGAGGTATACCTTTTTACCCTTTCAGCTTTTATACATTTGAGAGTTCCTTTCTGTATTTCAAAGGCAAGCTCTTTGGTTCAGAGTCGGCCTTCTCGCTCCATTTCCCCCACCATTTCTATTTAAAGTTTTGCCAGATTTTCTAATCAATTATTTTTAAATAATACTACACTGAGCTGAATTTTTGATTGCACATATTTTGCATGATATTCCTAGAATTCTTTTTTTATTCACACAAGCTTTTATTATAGTTGGACCCTCTTGTTTTCAATGTGAGGATTGTAAAAGGTACATTTCTTTTTAATATCACTTTAATACCGTGTGCTAACATGAACAGTCCTTAGCTCAGTAAATTAATAGTTTCTGGAATTTACACTGTTTAAAATGTTTTTTTAAAGTATAAAGTAATGTGCTTTCTCAGAGTACTTCACTTCTCAGTTACAGCTCATGATGGCTTCATTTTTATTATCCTATTCTACAAAGCACACTGATTTGCTTTTAAAAAAATTCTTTAAGAATTCTGGCTTGTGCTCAGTTATCTTTAGTGTTGCACCAGAAAGAACATACATGTTTTACTTTACCTATTGGCTCTTTCACCTTATTATTTCTTCCTTAAAATAATATTTATGATACTAGTAAGAACAGGCAAAAATATCGTTTTGTGGAAAATCAATGAATTGTCTAATTGCATAGCAAGATTATGTATTATAGTAAACCACCAATTAAGGATATCATTTCTCCCTGTGAGTTCAAGACCACCCTGGTCTACAAGAGCTAGTTTCAGGGCAGGCTCCAAAGCTACAGAGAAACCATGTCTTGAAAAACCAAAAAAAAAAAAAAGGAATTTAATTTCTTTCCTATAGAGCAATATTTTCTGTAGTAATAATCATGATTATATTACTTGACAATACTCAAGTTTGTATTTGTATTATTTCTCTAGAGACTTTGTATAATTCAATTTGTTTATTTTTGATGATTAGAATATCAGATTCCTAAACAAGTAAAAATACAGAAATAAAATTTACCTCTAAACATTTTTGAAGAATTAACTGTCCTCCTTCATCCATCCATTCACCTGTCTTCTTTCCCTCATTCTGCTTAACCCTTGCTACCCCAATATTTGCTATGTTTTCCTACCACCCACCTGTATTTTCTGTCCCTTCTCCTCTAAGTCACACACCAATGACTTTTTTCCAGGTAGCTGGTTTCCGTAGGTTTCAAATAAAACTCACAAAATGAATTTATACTTATAGCTCAGTAGGATTCACATCTGAGAGAGAACTTGTGTCTGTCTCCCTGGCCATGTTTCACCTCATAGTTATTTTTTTTCCCACTTCTAGCTATTTATCTGCCAATTTCATTCCTTTGCAATTGAATACAGTTCCATTGTGTATGTGTGCCAATTTCCCTATGAATTCATCAGGTGATAGATATGTAGGCTGGTTTTATTTTCTGGACATTGTGACTAGAGTAGGCAAATGATGTATGCTATTACAAAGCCATGTGGAAACATAGTACTTTGTATTCTAATCAAAAGTATAATTTAAAAAGTAGACTTTAAAGGGAGCGAGCTGTTATGGCTAGATATTACTACTCTTAGAAGCAATTGATCCCAAGACAAAAATCCCAATGCCATTTGTAGGGCACTTCCCTATACATTGTTGGTTAGAGAGACCCTCAGAGACCCCAGAACAATATAGGTGCTTGTTATTAGTCTTGGTTGCCTATCAGAAGTAGATCCTATTGCACATAAAATGTGACAAATCTAGGTTGCAAGATAGAGAAGACCGAGGCTGAATCTAAGCTGGAATCGTCCTCCATCCTGGATAGCCTTCTTAGTTCCTGAACATACTGTGTAGTGTCCTGGGAGAAAAGGTGAAAGGCCTCAGATGTCAACTCTACAATCACAGTACCGACTTCTCGGGCAATGTATATCTATCTGTACAATAGTGGTATAGCTGTTATTGGGATAACCAACTGCTCTCTGAATCACAGGAGGAGATTAATCCCTGGTATTATAACCTTAGTTATAATATAACAAAGGCTGGTGAGATCACAGGACCTAACAATAAACTCTCTGTAGTGTTTTTCTGCTAAATTGAAATTGTATAAAAAAACTGCCTTCTAAATGTGTGTGTTTATACCCATAGATAAATGCTACACTCTGACTGAATAAAAAAAAAAGTTTCTCTTTGCAATAAATAGTGGTGACTCAAGAAACTTATGACTTCCAAAATACTAAGAAGAGGAGACAGGTTATGCTTCATCTCTAAGCAAGACATTGTTATCACTGTTCACAGGCCTCTATGGAAAAGAGAGCAGAAAGAATATAAGAGACAGAGAATAGAAAGAAGGGTTGCAAATGCTGTCTTCTAGGCATAACACAGACATTGCAGTTCTGAATCCCTATAGCGAGTCTGAGCAGTACAGATGCCTCAGCGTTTAGATATGTTTTGAGAAGATGCTGAGGACGTCATATCTCTCACTGGTAAGCTATGGGCTACTGGTAGATTCTGGAAGAGGAGGAGTCATTGCTTTCAATACCAATTAATAAGCACCACCAATAGCCTTGATCAAACTCAGTAGAAACAAACAAGCAAAAAAGCAGCCAACCAAACAAATAAACAACCCAGAACAATGTGACTGTAGTAAGTTGTCAGGAAATGGATAGGGTGTGAGTTTGTGAAAGGGAAAAGGAACTGGAGAATGTGACCAAACAGAATGTATTATAGATATGTATGAAACTGTCAATACATTTAATTCATAAAAACAGATACACAAAGGAATTCTCTAATAGAAACACGAGAGATACAAAATAAAGTGTCTTATTGGTAAGAACCACTACTGACATATCAGTATCTTCACACACACACACATGCTTTTTTTTTTATTAACCAGTGGGAAGTTTTCTGTGTACACATGTACTTCAAGACATTGATGCCTGCATATTGCATGTTTTCTTAACACAAATCCTTGTGTGCATTTAACCAACACGGAATCTGATATTTTACAGATTGGATCAGTATTATTCAATGAGTAGAGATTTGGAAACTGTTTGGGAGCATAAAACTTCAAGTAGGGTAACACTTGAAAAGCTATTGTCTAACTGACTTTTCAGAGAGCTTTTAAACTTTAAAGGTGAAAACTCCTCTATTTTCTGATTCCTGACTTTGGTTTCATCACCCAAATGAGAATCAAACTTTCCTTTTTGTTATCAGTGTAATTTGGGGTTCCTGCTTTTGATTTTTTTAATTGATTTATTGATCTCTACATTTTTCTCTGCTTGCCTCCCTGCCTCTTTCTTCCCCCCTTCAACCATTCACCAAAGTCCCCACCATCCCAATTTACTCAGGAGATCTTGCCTTTTTCTACTTCCCATGTAGATTTGCTCTATGTAAGTCTCTCTTAGTGTCCTCATTGTTGTCCAAGTTCTCTGGGATTGTGGTTTCTAGGCTGATTTTCTTTGCTTTATGTTGATTCTTTGTCTAACCAATGAAAGCAGAGTCAGAGGAAGCTCAAAGACAGTCTTATTAGAGTCTGAAGGTGAATCAGTTTGGGCAGGCAAGTTGAAAATTCCAACAGCCACGAGAGAGAGGAGATGGAGAAAAAGTCACGACTTTTAAGATACGGGTTAGAAATAGAGAAAGGAATTCCAAGAGTGTTGGGAAGGTCATGCTAGAAATTAAGGAACTGGGGAGGACCTGGGTTCAGAAGGCACCTGATTTCAAGCTCATCTAATGTTATTAGATACAGAAATAGGATGGCTTATTAAAGAAAGAACGTTAAGATTAGAGTGGTCTAGTGAGCTGAGAAAGGAAATCAGTTAGAAGACATATATAGAATGCCAACCTTGCCAGTTTTGACTTGCTTTTGCCCCACAGCTCCAGGTTGGAAAGGATACCCACTTTTCTGCAAACTGGCTTCTTTTGTTTTGTTTTGTTTTTTTGCTTTTTCGAGACAGGGTTTCTCTATGGCTTTGGTGTTAATCTTGATCTTTGGGCTTCTAGTCTTTATTCTGCCCCGTTTGTACAAAGTGCAGACAATAAGTTTGTGGATTTCATGTGATTCCAGAAGTTACTTCCGAGCATTGCCGATGTGCTTAGCCCTGTAACTGTCATGTGGGCATGGATGTCCTGGGAATGACAACATCATCCTCTCATTCAGAAATCACAGTGCACCCAGTGCCTGGCTTCCTGTGTTTACTGCAGTTTGTAACCTAAGCAGGCAGGGTCTGCTGAAGGCTTCAGCTGCCTTAGTTGGCTGTCCTGTTACTCCAGTTTAGCCTGATTTCATGGGATGAAGCAGAATGAACACCGTGGCTCCTGGCTGTCAAGAGTGAAAAATAGCTGGAAATTAGACAAACAGCTTCATTGCTGAAGTTGTTTCCGGGCTAAAAGTTCTTCCAACAGCTGTTTGTTTTGGCCATTGACCTGCTTTTTTTTTTTTTTTTTTTTTTTTGTGGTTATTTCTGAAGTCAGGAAGAACTCCTAGCTATTGTGGTCTTTTGGCTTTGGCTTCTTTGACAATTAGACTGAAACTAGACCGAAGGGATTTTCCTTTGTCGTCCCGTCCTCCACCTCCCCCACCCCCTCCTCTGAAAAAGATCAGACTCTGCTCTTGTAGTGAGAAGACAGCAAAGCTAGAAACTAGAAACGCTATAATCCTACAGAAGGGGCTTTGCAGCATTTATTTTGCAGATGCTACTTACTGAACTAGAGAGAGAGAGAGAGAGGGAGAGAGAGAGAGAGAGAGAGAGGCAGAGACAGAGAAAGAGGTTATTAATGTGAGAATCTGAACTCAATGAAAAATTTTGTCTCTTCCTGAAAGTTAGTTTGAAAGTTATTATCTGTTTTTTGTTCCTGCTCTCTCTCTCTCTCTCTCAAATCCAGATGACTGCTAGTTTTGTTTAAAGTATTTTTTTTTCCTGGAAATACTAAAACTGGAGTCTACCAGACTGAGGTTAGGAGCATTTTCTTTGGCAACAAGAAGATACTTGTATAGAAGCCATGCCTGTCCTTGGGGTTGCCTCCAAACTGAGGCAGCCAGCTATTGGGTCAAAGCCTGTTCACACGGCTCCACCGATACCGAATCTTGGTATCGGTGTGTCCCAGCAGCGTTCTTTGAGACCTTTGGAATTTGCTACACCGGAGTGCTCGATGCTTTCCTGTCAGCTCACCTTAAAATCAACCTGTGAGTTTGGAGAGAAGAGAGCCCCGCAGAGAACAGCTAAGGAGAGGGAAGACAGCAAGGTGAGTCACTGAAGGGCGCTGCAGACTTAAAGAGCTCAGAGATACATTTTGCTTCAGGTGCGCCCTGAATTTTGTGTGCTAGGGTGCAGAATTTTGAGAGGCTGAGCATTTACGTGAAAACTGGATTGTAGCCCATAGCTGCAAAAGTCATTAACACAATTCTGAATATGCATCTGTAAT
Organism: Microtus ochrogaster; assembly: GCF_000317375.1. Taxonomy (NCBI): domain Eukaryota; kingdom Metazoa; phylum Chordata; class Mammalia; order Rodentia; family Cricetidae; genus Microtus; species Microtus ochrogaster. Next base: position 16,006,155 of record NC_022024.1, read on the forward strand.
AACCAGTACACTTAATGGTGGAAGGCTTAATTACTTATGAATATACTTACTCCTCGATATTGCTCTGTCATTGACCTACAACTAGTCCCAATGGTAAGGAATGGGCGGGGGGGGGGGCGGCGCTTTCATCTATTTTACCTGTAAAAGGAGATCATGTTGTAAAGTCCCCGGCAGATGCCATCCCTTTGCTCACGTTCACAGTTTGAGCGTTTGCTCACTAGCCTCTTAATTTATTGTAATGTGAATAAAGTAAAGCCTTGTCCTTCCACGTTTGTCTGAACCTCTGTTTTTTTTATCGCTGGCATCACCTTTTCAGCCATTTACTGCCCTGTGTTTTGCTGAGCCTTCTTCTTCGGCTGTTTGCTTCAGGGACAGAGTGCTACCTCAGCCCAACAGCTGGGGCCCTTCACTGGGGAGGCATCGAAAGCAGCGGTTCTCAACCTGTGGGTCGAGACCCCTTTGGGAGGTCAAATGACTCTTTCACAGGGGTCACCAAAGACCAGGGGAGAGCATAGATCTTTACATTGCAGTTCTCAACAGTAGCAAAATTGCAGTTATGAAGTAACAATGAAGCAATGTTACAGTTGGAGGGTCAGGCACCACTACAACAAGAACTATGTTAAAGGGTCCTGGAATCAGGAAGGCTGAGGACCACTGGTCTAAACCTTCATAAGTATCACTTACTCTGCCTCAGGTTTCACATATAATAATACACTTGAAACAGTAATTTAGTGAATATATGTAAGAGTGAATGAATCAGTTAATGAATAAAACTATTATTACAAGAAAGGTCATTTAAAATCATTGATTTTGCCAAGTTGTGGTGGCACACTCTAATCTTAACCCTCAAGAGGCAGAGACAGGTGGATTTCTGTGAGTTCTAGAACAACCTGATCTACAGAGTGAATTCCAGGATAGCCAGAGCTACACAGAGAAACCCTGTCTCAGAAAACAAAACGAACAAACAGAAAGATCAGTGATCTCTTGGTGTCATTTCTTCTATATGAAAAGGAAGTTTTAAAATGCAAGAACATTTTAAAGTTTTCTAGCTGTAACAAGAATTATTCCAGTAAAAATTTCAATTAAATAATTACTTGATTATACACAGATTTCTCAGTGCAATGTGAAAATTCTGAGTAACATTGGGAAAGTATAAGACATTGGTAAAATAGAGGATTTTTAACTTTATGAAAATATTTAAAAGTGAATACCACACAACTCTCACTCAATGACTAATTAAATAGAGAATTATATAGATGATGCTTTATTGATAATATATAGAAAGATAGCTAGCTAGCTAGATGTCTGGTAGATAAATATATAGATAGATAAATGGATAGATAGATCTATTGTCTCTGTGGAATACATGACTATTACCCTTTATGTTTGTTCAAAATTCTACTGTGCTAAATGGCCATAATTTAGAACTTCGCTATGGTAACTACTATTTTAAGTAGAATTTGGGTAGATTACTTTGTTCAACCCATGTAAAATAAGCATCTAGTATTCCAATTAAATTCCATGGTGTAAAAAAATCATGAGAATTATTATATATGTAGGAATAATTTCACCATATCTCTTATCAGATTTAAACCTGAATTTTCAACCAATGTAAAGAATGCTTCAGCAGCATTTAAAAATCTTTCTATGTGTTAAAAAGAAATATATTTATAATATTTTAAATTAAGAACTAAGGAAAATAGCAGAAATGATCAAGGTACATATATTAAGCATAGTTAGACTTGGTTGAATGCAACACTTATTCAATATCATACTAGTTGGACAACAGGATAGATTGCTTCTCTGTCAGGTGATACAATCTGGAGATCAATGGTGAGGTCAGGACATTGTCAGAGAGCAGGGTCCTCTCCATTTTGCCTATTACTCTCCATTAGTGGTTTCCAACTCTCCATCTTAAGTGGATTATAGGATTCCATTCTGGTTAAAGACATACCCCACTTAGATAGGTTTTATGACATCCTATTGGCCTCCTTAAAGTTCTTCAATCTTACCTAGCTGTGGGAGAAACTAGAAAATGCAGCGTTTATCCTAAGCAGCTCTGTGCCCATCTAAAAATTATGGGTTCCATTTCTAAGAGAAGCAAACCCTGGATAGTAACCACAATAAATGACTGTCATTAAAAAAGCATTTTTGTGGAGTATGCAGCTACTCACTGCACCAAACAGTTTTGTAATGTGGTGAGAGAGAGAGAGAGAGAGAGAGAGAGAGAGAGAGAGAGAGAGAGA
>NC_022024.1:16008790-16025404 GCF_000317375.1 Microtus ochrogaster
TTACTCAGGAGATCTTGTCTTTTTCTACTTCCCATGTAGATTAGAAATATGTATGTCTCTCTTAGGGTCCTGATTATTGTCTAGGTTCTCTAGGATTGTAATTTGTGGGCTGGTTTTCTTTGCTTTATGTTTAAAAACCACTTATGAGTCTGAATTTTCTAACCTCTCTCCTTATACACATTTGATATTTGACCCTTCCTGGGTTCTTCCATAAACAAGAAGCTTGATATAACTGTAGACCTGAAGTCTTTGCTTGAGATTTTTAAAGTTAAATCTCAGAAATAAACCTTTCATTCTCTATTATGTCCCGCTCTCTCCACAAAATAATTTCTGTATGTTTTCTAGGTTTACCATATTCTGCAAATATTATCCACCTACAGTTCATTCCAAATGTTCAAAAAATGCTTTAAAATATACATTATTGTAGTAAACATAAAGACAACTTGTGTCCTTCTGAGAAGATCTAAAGTAATTCTTGAGAGGATTTGACCCAAGTTAATAGGAATCTACTGTTTGGTGTCCTTACTCAATGTTTTCTAAGGATGGTCATATGAGAAATTATTTCTTTCTCATGTGTTTACAAAAGATTCAGTCTAATACTTTGAAACAAAAGACAATCAAAACAGTGATTTATGATGAGACATGTCAGTTAGTTATTTTAAATGTTAGTTCACATATTTATGTTAGTACACATATTTATGTACACATATGTATATAATGTGTTGAGCATTCTCTTCCCATGAAATTCCCCTATCTCCGTTTACCTCAGTGTGTTTCGAGGCCAGGCCTCACCCTGTAGCCCAGACTAACCCTTAACCCCCTACGTAATCCAGGATGGCAGCAAACTCAGTGACCGTCTTGCCTCAGTGTACTGAGTGCTGAAGCTACATGTGTGGGTCATCATGCCCTATTTTCATATTCAAAATCAACCCAAATGTCAAGGCAGAGAAGCACATACACTAGATAGGTAGTCTTACTTATGGGAGAACTTGTTTTGTCAATTCATAAGGCTATGAGAAGTCTTTTGTGAATCGTCCATGTAGAAAAGAAACAGTTGGTGTTTAGTGGGCAGGCAGGACTCGGTGAGGTACAGAGGGTAAAAGTGGGTTTTAGTGAAAATGATGTGCAGGATGTCCCAGCGAGTAGAATATTATAATTGAAGGATATTGTTTATGGAAAGTAGCAGGATTGGATCAGTGGAGGCTGAGCTATTTAAATAGATAAGGAAAAGGTTTTCTTTGTTTTTGTTTTTTTTTTAATTTTTGTCATTGTTTTTCAAGGCAGGCTTTTTCTGTGTAGCACTAGCTGTCCTGGAACACATCCTGTAGTTCAGGCTACCCTCGAACTCACAGATCTCCCTGTCTCTGCCTCCCAAGTACTGGTATTAAAGGAAGGTTTCATTACTGTCTGGCTGAGAAGTAGGATTTTAAAAAAGAATTAGACATAATTACCATGATAGTGATATTTAGATAAACCATGGTTAAAAGCATTTGATTTTAATTAACATTATGTACTGCAATATTCTAGGTACTGAACTAGGTGCTTTGTAGGATATCATATTTAGTTCTCAAACCAGCTGGATAACAGATGTATTTTGCTCTAATTTTACACACGAAGAAACTGAGATTTAGAAAGGTAAAAATACTGACCCCCTTTTTTGAGACTAAATTGTAGTGGAATTCAGGTTCAAAGTAGGAGTATGTGGTTGTAGAAAATGTTAATTCTTAACTAATTAAATAAAAATACCCAAATGAAGACTCTTGACAATAGCAGATGTTCTTACAAGGTCATTGGTAGCCTTGATTTCTACGTAGATACATTTTAGGTTGCAAATCACCATTTCTAGACATTGTAAGTAAGACATTGGCTATGTTCAGGTATGTCCAATTATTAGGAGAAGACAATTTAGCTGACACATGGCCTCTACGGGATTGTATGAGAAACGGAAATGAATAGAAGTAGCCCCAAGATAGAAATACAGCTGCAGATGTCAACTGAATAGAGCCAGGCTCTGGCTTCCAGCTGTTTGCTATTGGAGAGGTTGCCTGCTTGCATAGTGCTGTCAGAGCTCCTGTTGGCTCCTTCACAGGGCAGCTTTTCTAGAGCTGGCCTGCTCTGCAGCTGCTGGTCAGCTCACAGTCCCCTAGGTAAGTGGGCCTGGCTTGCCTGTCCCTGCTGTACTTGTACAGTCTGTTATTGGCGTTTAAAGAAACATGATCATTCATTCCGTTTCATAGTGATAACTTCCGTCAGTAAGCTGTTTGGGATGCTTTAATTGATTTTTGTTTTTGTTTTTTGTCTTTGTGGTAGCACTTGAATAAAAATAATGAAATGATGCTTACCTTTGATCATATTTTTTTTCTCTTGGCTGGATTAATTTTTCTCTACAATAGATTTATTGTCTTGTGTAAATGTTGGCAGTCAGAAACGGCTGTCTCTTTTTTGTGTTATGCAAAGTCATTAAATATTTTGCAGTATTTAAACAGCAAAATCATGTTAAAAAGTCATAACTTTTACAGGTGATGTATCTTACTGAATTCTCTATAGACTTGGTCTGTTTTTTTTTACTTCATTTGTATATTCGTGACAATGTGCTAATATGTTAAGTGTGCATTTTCAATATTATAACCATCTTTCTTTTATTGAAAAACTACTAAATATATTATTTATACAAACATGAAACCAATAGATGTGTTACTGATTTTTGAACAGAGTTTTTATTGGCTCGCATGTTAAATATAAGTTGTAACAATGTTACAATGCAATGTCAAGATGCAACGTTACAATGCTACAATGTAGTATGTCACAATGCAATGTTACTATGTTGCGATGTAACAATGTTACAATGTTGCGATGGAACAATGGTACATTGTATTGTAACAATGTTGCGATGCAACGTTAGAATGCGATTTGTAACCCATAATCAATTTGAAACTTTCTTTATGAAGTGTAATTAAGTAATTTATGAAGTATAATTAAGAGGAGTTTGTATTAGGCCCTCTAGGACATAAACTAACCTTATGCTCAGTCCAAAAAAACATAAGTAATTCAGTCTTTACTCTTCAAAAACTTCAGTAAAATAAGAAGAATAATTCCTGATGGAAATGCTTGGATTCCTCCACACTGCCACATGTGTAGTGTCTGGGATTCTAGGCCCGTGTTGTTGCCATAACTACCCCATTCATGAGACGGTGGAAATTGACCAGGACCGCTGATATGCTAGGCTTGCTCTCTATACACTTAGCGTTTTTCAAGGGTAACAGTTTTTACAATGTTCTCCTTTTCTCTTTCCTGATTTTGTTCCCTTTTTTAAAATCTTGTTTTCCCTAGCATGTTTTCAATTTCTTTCACTCCTGTTAGTTCTTTGGACTAGGAATTATAAAAACTTTTTTAATACCAGTAACAATGGAACCTGATAGTTTTTGTGCCAAGGGTACATCATTTTGTAGGCAGAGGCTGTTCTTTCATTTCCCAGCCACCCAGACCAGAAATAATCACACAGAAACTATATTAGTTAATACACTGCTTGGTCAATAACTCAGGCATATTTCTGGCCAGCTCTTATATCTTAAATTAACCCATTTCTAGTCATCTATGTATTTCCACAAGGCTGTGGCCTGCTGGTAAAGTTTTCTGGCTTCTTTCTTCTTCATACCTGGTGTCTCTCTGACTCCACCAATTCTCTCTATCTCTTCCAACCTGACTATATTCTGCCATGCTATAGGCCAAAGCAGATTCTTTATTAATCAATGGAAATAAAACCTATTCATAGAATACAGAGGGGAATCCCACATCAAATTATTATAAAAGCTGTGGAATATGTAGTAGCATTTCTTCCTCCGCAACTTACAAATCAGTTATGTCAGCTATGAGAACAAAAATTATCTCTAGATGCTAAGTAAGAGTGGAAGACAAAGACAGCCAGCATCTGAAATCTGCTAGCAATAGTCTTTCTAGAACAATCCAGACTTTATTAGCAAATGATGTTGGCAAATGAGTTAATACTTAAGTCTAGCTGTCTTTAAAATGAGAATAATGATATAAATTAACTCATAAGCTTGTTGTGGATTAAATAATTGAGTGTATATAACTATAGATCAAATGAAAATACATATTTATTCAACATTTATTAATATGCATATAATATAAAGGTAATCATTTCATATAAAACTATAACAAAGTACTAGGGCAAAGGTTATTAGTTAAATATTTGTTTATGGCAAAAGTTATGTTTGAACCAAGTCTTTTGGAATGAATTTTTGTTTCTGGCCAAGAAAACATGGGATAAAGAACTTTTCAAAGTGTTTCAGAGATAATATTGTTTACCAAGGTATGAAATAGAATGCTACTGTATCAAAGAAGAGAGTATTACCAAAGTCTAACTAAGAGAATGTGGGAAAGACAGAGATGATTATCACACTGGAAAGATGGGAAATGAAGTCTCAGTGATAATGTTGGACATACCCTCTACAGAATGAGCAGAGGTGGCCAGGTATCAAGTTGACATGTCTATCAAGTTTCCAGAAGCATAATGATGAAGTGTAGCATGGAAGGGTCAGATTAGGAAGAGGTTGAAGCTCCAGAATATAGAAGCATAAAAGATAGATTTTTCTTTATTTCAGAACCAAGCCCAAACACAATCAAGAATATCACTTTAGGAAAAGAAGACATAGGTGTTTGAATTCATTCACCCATTATCAATTATTCACATTCTAAGTCTTGTAACAGTCACTAAATACATTTTCTTTATGTAAAGAATACAGATATGTTTGACACATTTTGAACTTTTAAATTTGGAACATATAAAATGATGATATTTCACAATGTTCTGAGTATCTACTGCATGTTAGATGATATATATTTCTAATTTATTATTATCAATAATTATAGACAGATCAGAGATGCAGTAGAGGGTTGGGTTACAGTCGAGTTCTGCCTGACTCTTATATCTTTAATATTCTTTCCCCTTCACTAACGTTTGGAGACCATTTTCCAGAGAAAAGAGGAGAAAGTTATGCATTCATGCCAGGAGTGCTGAATTAATCTTTGACGAGTTTCACTCTGTTCTCTTCTTCTTCTCAGTTCTCACTGCTGCTCCAGATTTTGGGAAAGAAAGAATTGTCTTTCATTGGAATACTGGTTACTGGGGCCTGGTTGAGGAATTCGATATCCTGGGAGAGTTTTATAATTGCTTACATGGCAGGACTTTCCCTTTCCAAATTAGGGAATCATTTGTTAAAAAGCATTGTAGTGCTCAATAAAAATCAATTTTTAAAAAAAGCATTATAGTTTTAATTAGAAAAAAAGTCACTAGATGAGAAGGATCATGGCAGAAATGTATCAATTTCCTACTAAAATAATGTAATGCCATTTTCATAAAAGGAAAAGAAGGGACAAAGAATAAAACAAAGAAAGCATTTTTTGTCATATTGATTCTGAAAACCAGAAAACTGAGTTTGGATAAGTCCATAGTTGTTTATAATGAAATAAGTTGCAATAAATTTAGATACAGTCAAAATGACACCCTGATAATTAAGGTGATACTAAGTTCTATAATGTATAATCCCTTGATATCCCACACTTAACACGGTAGAAATATGTATTTCATCCCTTTCATGGCCAGTCATAGCCAAGGAATGACAAACTTATATAAGATACACCTGGATTGACACATACATTTTAGAGTAAAGTTTTATTTGAACACAGACATGCTTTGTATGCATTGTCTGTGGTTCCTATTCAGACTGAGTATCAAAGATGAATCTTCATAATAGAGAGCTATGGGATGCATGAACTTAAATATTTCTTCAATGACCTTTGAAGAAAAAGTTAAAAAGTATTGTAGGGGAGACGCAGGGAGGGGAGCAGAGAAAAATGTAGAGCTCACTAAAAATCAATAAAAATGTACTATAGTTTTAATTAGGAAAAAAGTCACTAGATGAGAGGAATCATGGCACAAATGTATCCTTTCCCTACCAAAATAATATAATGCCAGTCTCATAAAAGAAAAGCAAAGAACGAAGAATAAAACAAGAAAAGCATAGCTTATTGAAGTATTAACAGGCATATTGTTATTTTAAGAATTGGTCTAAATCTCTAACTACATCAGATTTTTAAGATTAGATTTTTTTGATATCAAAATCCTTCTAAAGTACTCAATAGTGTCTTAAAAGTTGTCACTCAGTTGTACTGATTTGCAAGAATATCTACCTAAAAGCAGAACACCACATCAGAGGAAAACCGTAATTCCCAAAATACAGAAGAAAAGGATTTTGAAGTGTATCCAACTTTTAAAATATAACAAGTACATAAAACTGACATAGATTTAAAAATTCTCATATACAAGGCTCACTGTGGTTGGCTGGCTTCTCTGGCTGTTTCCACTATGTGATTTAACTGACAGTTTTATATTTCTTGTGTTTTAACATGTCGATCCATACTGGTATCCTGAAGTTACTCTTGGACCTGACGCTCATTCCTACTTCCTCTAGTACACGGGCTTTAGAATTTGTCTCTTGCTGTTACTGGAAATTCTCCATCAGCAATATGACCCAGAAGGCCAAGGAAGTGTAATATCTAGATTTTAGAAGTGAAATTTAAAGAGTCCGGGTAGAGAGAGTTGACCCAGCAGGAAGGTAGCATTTATTGGCTTCTCGATATTGGTCAGTGGGTGGCTACACAGGTGTGTAATGGAATGTCTGCCCTTGACTTGGATGCATTCTGCAACATCTGTCAACAAATTATATGCCATTTCCAAGGAGCCATTGAGTGGGAATTGGGGAACAGATCATTGAAACAATTCACCCCTCATACTGAAAGAAGAAAATCATACTATAATCCTTAGATTATATGAAAAGGATTTATAAAGAACAATATTTGGAATACCTCGTTTGAGTCATGAGATGAACGCTGAGTGGTTTAACTCGTCATTACGGTACATTGTGCAATGACAATGTATCTTGGGTTCTCCCTTCATTTAATATATTATTGGAATATATGTCATGAAAGCAACAGTGAGAATTGGAGAGGGAAGCAGTAGATCAGAAAAGTGAAGAGGTGGACTAAAGGACTTCCCTGTGGGTAGGGATGAGTAAGGACAAAACATAGACTAGGAACGAAATTCAGCAGAACGCTTACATTGCATGCAAAAAACCCTGGCTTCTATCCCTAACACAGCATGGTGAGGCATGCTTGTGAGCCCAGCAATTGGGAGGTAGAGGCAGGAGGATCAGAAGTTTAAGGTAAACCCTAACTACATAGCAGGTCCCCACCAGTGTGATTCTGTTTCAAAAATAAATGATAGAATGAATAAATGAATAATCATACATGTATATATATACATAAATACATACATGTCACAATGAAGCCTATTTTGTTTGTATATTAACCAAAATATTTTTGGGGGGTTTCAAAGATGTTTAAGTGCAATGATGGATGTTATTTGTTATTTTATTGTACATTCGTTCAAAAAAACTTGATCAGTTTTCAGTCTCCTAAATCATGGAGATTGTATATTCTTTCTTTTTTGTTTCCGAATTCTTATATTTTAATATCTTTCTCTGCCTTTATTGATTTTCTATATGATTAATTCTTGCCCAAAATTTATGCCATTATTTTGGCCCATTTTAAAAAGTTGTGTCACAGTTCTTTTCTCTTTAAGCCGCCTGCTTTTTATAGCCATTTCTTGCTTCCTTTGGCTGACTTCTCGATAGCCTCCCCGTGGTTTGCATCTTCCTTTGAACTCTGGCTGATCACCCTCTTCAACACTATGTTCACAGAGCTATTTTTCTCAGATTTATGCTAGACCTTTTATATCCTATATAAAACTGCCTTTTCAGTAAATATAAATCTTCGTATTTGCCACACTCTGATATCTGCATCATGGACTCTTAGGTGTCTTTTTTTTGCCTTTGTTAGCTGTTCATTGAGTTTTTCAGTGTACCCACAAATGTTTGTTCCGTGTGTATACACACACACGACATGTTCACATAGATGCTGCTTTAGTGTAAATGTGTGCATATATGATAAAACAATTTCAAATGCACTGTATTAAGTATAATTATAACAATTGTGGATCTCTTGAGAATGTATATTCAGTATATTCTTTTTGGGAAAGCAAACACCTATATAATATAACTTAACAATATCGGAAATAATGTTATTTTTCAAACACCTTTATTTGAAGTTTGAGATATGCTACCTGTATTTTAAATGGGTTGCTATTCTCCATATGTAACACTTAAAAAGATATCCAGATAGTGGTGATTGCTGAGAGTTCATAATCACTAATTTAGAACATGACTTACTTAAAAATGTTAGTCGGCTTTAGCATATATATATATAGATATGCATGCATATATACATCTATGTGTCCAGTAAGATTTCATACACTGTCATAGTACGGCCAACCCCACCATAAATTATTTCTCTGGACCAGAGTGGAAGCACGGGAGTAAAGACACAACTCACATGGCTTTATCAGGAGGGAGATTCTCAGTGATCCTCATGAGATTCTGAGTTCACCTCCTGAAAATTTCTCTTGTTTATTCTCCAAACAACCTTTATACCAAAACGCAAACTGAGGGAGAAATACTTTAGCATTCTGTTTTCTAGGAAACCAGGTGAATGTCTCTGGTCACATCTACATCTTTGACCACATTTTTCTATGCCCATTTTGTCACATCTCCCTGATCTGTATGCTATCTCTGTCACGTAGGCCTGAATTAGCATCTCTATTCAGGCATTCTCCAAATTACAAAGGAAAAAGCAAAAAAACATCCTGACCCCTTCTTAGGGTAGCATATCTGGAAGGTTACATTACCACCTAGGGTGTGGCCTATGACTTGAGAGCCTGCCTGCCATACCATATAGAAATATGGGCTTATAATATACATACAAATAAACACATGTAAATAAATAGAATAAATAAATAAATAAAAAACTAAAATGCAAGAAGTACCAAGCAATGAGGAAAGATAATTCTAGAGAAAAAGTTTATCTATAAAAACATATACTGAGAATTCTCAAATGCATATATATATCACATACATGCACACTCATACACATATTTCTCATATGTAAGCATACTTGCATATGAATACCTGCCGCCTGAAGGTGGAGTCCAGTGATGTTATTTTGTCTTGATCCATTTGCACTGCTCTAACTTTACATCACACACAGGGTATTCATAACTAACTGGGTGTACTTCTCAGAGTCAGGGAGCCTGGAACGTCAACCATTAAGGCCTCAGAAACTTTGTGTCACAAGCTGTCCCTGCCTTCAAGATGGCACTCTGTTGCTGCATTCTGAGGAAGTAGGAGTGATACATTCTCATGGAGTGGAAGGCCAGTCCAAAGTGGATTGGTTGTTTAGTCCTTACATCATGGTCCTAGGTTTCTCCATATAGGATATATTTTCGCGACTTCATTACCTTTTAGTGCATTTATAAATTAATAATACCTTAATAGGAATTCCATTTCAATGTAGCACCTTTGTAGATACTTTCCGACTATTTCAGGACTCAAGCATGACCACCAACTACTGCCTGCTCAGGAGACTCACCTTCTAGCCATGAAACAAATCTGTCCTATGTGCATTTAATTTAGATTTAATTCTGTGACAGTTTTTCTGTAATTTGTTGTTTAGATTTAGTGACTGTTTTCTTGCCTTGTGTTTCTATATGTGACTAACTTGAAGATCATTTAGTCTATTGAACATTTACTCATTGGAATGGAGGAATACATTCATGTTTATATTCATATATGCTGCATGTACATGCTGATTCAGATAATCCAAATATGAAGAGTGTCTGTTGAATATAGTGTAAAGACAGTAGTAGTATCATCAGATATTTACCAAACTTCTGGTCAAAAATCTGAATTAGAGTCGTAGTTCCTTTTGTAATTCCTGAAATTCTTTGGACAGTTTTCAAAATAAACTGTAGACCCCGAGTTCAATACAATGGTGTTTTGGATCCCACTGAGTTTGTTTTCTCTTTTTCTTCAGCAGCTGCACACGGAGATGAGGATTGTTCTTCTTCTTCAGCAGTGTGATGCCTCTCTATAGGACAGACAGGATGTGGTCTGGGAGAACGTCCATGCTTTAACAATAGACTATTGACGGAAAGTTGGGGGCGTGCTAAGAGGAAGAGAGGCTATGTCTACACCTAAAATTATCAGAGGCTTTTGCTACATGTTAATAATAGATTTTAGGGATCTGTTTTTTAATGTCACCCATGTCCTTAACCTGTTTTGATTGAATATGGAAAACTGTCTTCAAAATAAGAACTTTTCTTTTAATTCAAAGAGAGAATTACAGCACACTTTATCAGAGAAACTAGACACCGGATAAATTCTTCACTGAAGTATAGTGTATTTCATTATTCCGTCTGTATGCTATACCACCCTGTGGGGTAATATTTGCAGGACTATAATGAGAGAATTAAAAGAGTGGAAAGACAAGTCACAACTGAGAGGTGACTGTTTGGATCACTAAGTAGCGAAGAGTTGATCATAAACAAGTAATTAAGAACATGAGGTATCCAGATTTTCTTTGCATTTCCTCCTCTATGACATTTTTTCATGATGTACCCGAGAAAAGAAGCCTCCCAGAGGATGGATTCATAGACAGTGGTGTTTCCCTTTCTCTTCTGCACCCTTGATCAACTAACAATTATATTTTGATGAAATTGAATATTTTAAAGAACTGTGAGAAACTCGGATTTCTTATCCCCGTGTACGCTCTGCCATAAATGCAGTTTCCTTTAGTGTCCAGGGACGGTTCCCATAGATACCCTCTGTGGACCTGTCTGACACATCTAAGTTGGTGCTGTTAGCATAAAGCTTAAACAAGAGCTGGGCTGAAACTCAGTGGATTTCATTTCCCTTTTCTCTCTTCTCTTCAAATGCTGCTGTTTAAAACTCTCGTTAAATGTCTTGACACCTGGATCTCCTTGGGATCACATTGCTACTCATCAAAGAACTTGGCAGTGGATGCTTCCCACTGTGGGTCAAGCTTTCGCTGAGAGGGCATTTTAGAGGCCTGTGAGAAAGGACCACATGAGCAAAGTAGCAAAGACAGCCTGCGCATGAACACAGTGAAACTTCCTAGTTCAGGCAGAAGGAAGAGCCTCTGAGAGTGGAGGCGAGGAGGGCTAAGCAAGACAGAAGTCTAGGTGTGTGTTGTTTTTTTGCTTTTGCTTTTTCTTTTCTTTTTTTTTTTTTCAGGCTGTTCTAGCAGACAATAGTTGGGTTTCCTGGCAATGCATTAATGGGATGACTGGTTTCTTTTTGTAAACCATGCCTCAGACAGGGAGGAAGAAGGAACCAAGTGGATAGTGTAACTTTATAAATAGAAACAGCCACGTTAAAATAACAAGAGCACTCCAAGTTAAGACAAACGCCGCTACTAGCTGTGAGGTATGGCAGCCGACTCAATAAGAGAGCCATCCTGTGGAGTTTCTGGGTTGGCCTGAAACTTCTGGGCAAGAAGCATCCATGAGAAGTCTTTATTGTGCTCCACTGGAGTCCAAGTGTTTCAGTCCAAATAAATCCAAACCTCCTCCCTGTTGGGTGTAGTCTAGTTGGAGACATGGGAAGCTTGTCTTCCACTACAAATATTGAAGAATGAGCTCATATTTTCTTTCAGTATGCTTTCATGATCTGCAAAGTATATGGAGCATTTATACTGTCAAAAGTATGAAGGCCAGTGTGCTAGCCACCTTCAATTCTATAGAAGAGCCCTGAGCTGCCTCTGGCGTGCGCTGTGGAGCAGTGGCTGATTATGTTCCATTGTTCTGTACTTGAGATCCGTGGTTTGCAACCTGTGGGTTGGGGGTCAAATGACCCTTTCAGAGGGGTCAGTTAAAGCCATCCTAAAACACAGATATTTACATTATATTCATGACAATAGCAACATTAAAGTTATGAAGTAGCAATGAAAATAATTTTATGCTTGGGGTCACTACAACATAAGGAGTTACATTTAATGCTTGTATCATGAGGAAGGTTGACAACCTCTTCTCGAAATGGAAGAGTCTGGTAAAAGGGAAAAAAAATCCCTATACAGGCCAAGAGAGCAGTTTTCCAAATAATTGTATGCAGTTTGATACATACATAAAAGGAAAGTTTATGCTAATTGCCCCTTGGTCAGGTTTTAGACGCTGTACATTGTGTCAGGAAAGTCTTTGGGTCATGCTCTTCAGAGACATTATTGGACAAATAGTCTCTTCCAACAGCCATGATCTTGCCAATTGCTTGAGCTTCACTCAACCTGTTTAAAGGGAAATTTCTCATATAAACTCTTTCTTAATGAGAGGCTCGTATAATTCATGTTTATGTCTCACAAGTGTCCCTAACACAATTTCTTAAATATGATTAAAAGTAGAAACATATTTGTTGAATAGAGAAAATGAAAATGATTTTTATACTATTATTCCATTGACATGTGGGTTGTGTGTACCTGTTTCATAAAGTTTAGTACTAGATCCTGCTCACATTTTCATGACTATGAACATGACCTCTGCCATTTCTGTGTAACAGTGATGCAAAGTATCATAGCTTAGGTTTTAGTGTTTGTGACCAAATCCATCTAGAGCCAAACTACCCCCAATCACTGGTGATCTTAGGTGTCTGAAGATCATAAAATGCAGAATATTGAAGATGAAAGGAATAATGGAGGGGATTCTACAAGACATATCTTTTTTTTTAAATGCCAAGCTAAAACTAAAGCTTAGCGAATTTAAGTGAGTCATCTGAAATTGTCATTTGAAAACAACTTTAAAGTGGTATTTATTGTCCATGGAGGCATATGTGGTATATATGGGCATTTATGCTATGGCATGTGTGCCATGGAGTGTATTGTGCCATGGAATGCATGTGTGCCATAGAATGCATGCATGTGGTAGAATGCATGTGTGCTGTGGAGTGCATGCGTGTGGTAGAGTCCGTGTGGAGGTCAGAGATCAACATGCTATGTTCACTTTTATCCTTGTTCCTATATATGCCTTCTGGGGATTGATCTGAGGTAGTTAAACTTGCATGGCAAGCTCTTTCCTAATACTTACTGGTTCCCAAACTGTATCATTTTAAAAAGGAGATATATACGTTTCCATGTCTGCATTTTAAATGTGTATATAAAAGTCTATATTATATCATGTCTTATTCAGAACTGTTACTTAGACTTGACTATCTAACCTGATGAGAAAATGAATGACTTCCACATTCCACTCAAGCCTCAGAGTCTTCAAGAAGCTAGTTAGAACCTTGTGCTTAAGAATCAATAGGGTTAAAGCTGGGCAGTGGTGACACACACTTTTATTTCCAGTACTTGGGAGGCAGAGGCAGGCAAATCCTTGGGAGCTTGAGGCCAACCTGGTCTGCAAAAGCTAGTTCCATGTCAGCTAGGACTGTACCACAGAGAAACCCTGTCTCGAAGAACCAAACCAAACCAACCAAATAAACAAACAAAAAATAGAAAAAATAGCAACAACAACAACAAAACGAATCAGTAGGGTTATGAGATATGTTCAAGATATGACACATGCAAGAGTGTTTTGACATTTTTCATTTCCTCTTCAGAGTGATCTGGAAAGACAATTGTATTCAGGCATGGCATCCATAGTCCTGGCTACAGTAGTTTCATGAATATTAATAGAATCCACATTATCTATAACCATGCCTTATCTAAATTTTCCTTTAAGAACTCAGAATCCCCTTGCAGTATAGTAAATCAACCAAGTATGCCGCAATTTATAGCTGTTACTCGAATGTCTTTAAAATACACTATTCCTTTCATAAGAAAATGTATCTCAGTATTCTGTAACATGTTTCTCCTTCATCGCAAACCTCCATTTCTGACGAAAGAAAGTTGCTGAACAGAAATAACTGATGACCGTTTGCTTCTGTCTATACCCTTGGCCTCTCTGCAGAGATAACACATCCAGCCTGATCAATTGATGTGGGCACCTTTCTCTCTTGAAATGTGAGCATTTATTATGACTGGTGGCCATCGTGTGTCATTAACATTGCTATGGGCCTTGTCCTAATACTGGTTTGGGAATCTAAAGCCTTTCAGCCTTACTACATAAACATACTAAGATCCTAAGAATTTCTGGATTCACGCACACTGGAATTGTGTGTGTGCATCACTCCTAATTGAGCCCATCACTTCTGAAATGCTAGGCACCTGTTCCATTAGTGACCTAGAACCCAAACCCAGAACCGCAGCTTTCTAATAAAGACTTATCATGTCCCCTTTGCTGTGGAAGCTGCAAAAATGGAAGGGGTACTAAAGCCCAGCAGCTACTGAGTGCATATGGAACAGACACCTTCTCTACTCTTTTCTGAAACTTTTCTTAGTACTTCTATTAGCTAACTATTAATCCTGGGCCTGATTGCAAGAGAATAAACACTGCAAGCATCTTGAGTTTCCTATACTTTCATCTATTTCCATAAACCCTGTCTTAATATCTCTGTTTCTTTTCTGCTATTTGAAATTTTACTTATCTCAATTTATGGCTTCTCTGAAAAATCTGTCTTGCATCCCCTGAATTCGATTTTTGCGTGCAGCTCTTTGCTCCAGCGCCAAAGATTTTGCATTTGGTGGGTAACGGGGAGCTTTTGAATTCAGAAAATATCTTCTCACTCAGTAAAACCGGGCTTTCAGGACTTCTTTATCTCCATGGGCTTAATACATTTAAAACCGATCAATGAATTTACATTAGCTAGGTTGGATTCTTTTTTCCATTAACTCAGTGAATAAAGGAATCATAGGTTAGCTGAGAAAAAGAGCTAAAGAGGAACCAAAATAGTGTTGGATAATTTCAGACACAAACTGCCTCAAATAGAAAATGACTATATAATCATAGTATGGTAGCCTTCTCAAAGAATTCAATTTACTGGGATGTTCCATAGTGTTTTACTTATAATATGCATGTATCCCTGCAACTTCAGCGACAGCCAGCAATAACATTGATCTCTTGTGTGCTTGGCCAGCACTGCTGGAGAGATTGGAAGTGCCTCCTCGTTTGGTCTTCATGTGTAGTTGAAAAATGGAACAAGTATAGTGTGAAAGTGCCAAGCAACAGTAAGAGAAATCAGAGACTGCGGGTTCTATAATTTCCGTTGATCTAACTTGAGTTATTGTTTCAATAGTAAGATTGGAAGACAAAGCCAGTGCATCTAACTTACGAGACGGCATAGCTCTGTAAAGTAAAGGTAGAAATAACATGACTGCCAGAGTCCCCATGTGGTGATGAAATAGCACATCTCAAAATAGCTTCACTTCAAAGAATTGTAAAGCAAGCGTTTTTCTGTAAGCTCCCAACAGTGCTATGTCAAATAGCTAGCCTGCTATAAGCATTTACTGTGTGTATTAATGTCTAATGCATGTCACCAATGTGGGATGATGAGTTTTCAGTTAAGGAATACACCTGTGAAATTAGTACAAAACAGGAAACAGACATGTGCAGCGTCTGACATGAACAATTGCAGCTTGGATTGTTTTTACACACCACGTGCACAAAAACACATTCACATACACATGTTTATCCACTGTATAAATTTTCCATAGTGTATATTCATTCTATAGCAAATGTATGAATTTGGATCATGTGTAATTTACAGCCTGATGAACAGCACTGTTGTGAACAACACTGCTATTCTATTTTGTGACGTTAAGATTATCGCCATATGGTAGCTGTGCACACTGTTAATCCCAGCACTTGGGAGGCAGAGGCAAGTGGACCTCTGCAAGTTCGAGGTCACCCTGGGCTACAGAGTGAGTTCAAGGACAGTCAGAACCTTACAATGAGAAAAAAAAAGAGTAAGAATCTATGAAGAAATGTCAATAGTGAAATTGCTAGATCATAAGAAATGAATATGCTTGAATTTATTAGTTCGTTTTCAAATTTGTTATGATAAATTGCTTTCTTACCAAGCAGAATATATCTCTAGATGCTTCAGTCTAAGCTCCCAGGTAATTTATTACCATGACATCATAGTCTTAGGTTGTGTGTAATGAGATTTTAGCAGAGTTGAGATCTACAATTATATGATGACTACTGCATTTGATCATTTTTCTGTAATTTAATCTGTCATTGACTATTCTTTGACATTAGATGCCTATACTGTCTGTTTTTGCTTACTGCTTGTTCTGATGACTGTGAATCCACTTTCCCCAATAATTTATAGAAAGTAGAGTTTCTTTATTACTATTCTGGATATAAACTTCACAAGATAGCTGGTTCATAAAATATTTTAATAAAACTTCAATAAATGTAGTATCTTTTCATGATTAGTTAGGCAGGCTATTTTTAATATTAGGGTCTAGCATCTCAGAAGATAAACATGTTTTCTTATACCAATTTAGAAAACTGTCTCTAATTTCCATTTGTTACTTTTAACTCATTCATTTATTATTTCATTCATGTATTCAACAATCTTAAGTTGTTACACACCCATCTATGTTTTATAGTCATGCAAATAGAAATAAAAGCTGACTTTAGAAACCAGAAATGTCTAAGAAATATGATGTATTGAATCTCAGGGTTCAGTTCTTGTCTAGCATGCTCAAGGCCCTATGTTGGATTTATATCACTACAAATGCACACTCCCA
>NC_022024.1:16025569-16045319 GCF_000317375.1 Microtus ochrogaster
TTCTCTGAATTCCACACATTGTATGGATTTTAGAGCCCTCATCTGGGTTAGTCATTTTAGACACAGACAAATTAGCTACCAGCATTTCAAAGTTAAAGTTAAGAATTAATAGAAAGCAAACTAGCCAAGTGATGTTTTGCCAACAGACACATTGAATGGCTCCATTATTCTCTTCACCTGGAAGACAGCCTGGTTCTGCAATCGGCCTACATCAACTATAACATCTTTTTGGTTGTGCTTCATAATATGTGCATACTCAACCCAAACCAACATGAGTAAATGCCTGAAGTGTTACTTTTATGATTATTATCCAACAGGTATCTTCCTTTGCTTTTAGTTAATTTTTAAAAACAGAAGACTTGCTGGTCCTTAGAAATTTTGTGTTCTAACAAGTTTTCATGGTTGAAAAGCTGTGTTTTACTATAGGTAAATTTTTTTTAAAAAAAAAAAAGCAGAATGAAAAGCAACAAGTACACCATATAATCATGTGCTTGTGTTGTGTGCTAGACAGGCAAACATGCTTTGGGGCAGTTGGAAATAAATGCTCCAACATATTCCTGCAGTCTTTCCTGTGTAATTCCATAGTGTTTTAAAATTCAGTCTCTTAGTTTCAAGGTTGTCTTCTTCTCTGGCACACTGCCTATTCTTAGTTTATTTTCTTAGTTCTTTGTTAATTTTTTATCAAATGGAAGGTTATCAAATATTACACCTATTCATTTTTTACTTAGAAATAAATACTACATAGCATAATTCTGAAAAATATTTTAGCAAACAGTGATCTTAGCATTCTTTAAT
Organism: Microtus ochrogaster; assembly: GCF_000317375.1. Lineage (NCBI taxonomy): Eukaryota > Metazoa > Chordata > Mammalia > Rodentia > Cricetidae > Microtus > Microtus ochrogaster. The sequence continues at coordinate 16,026,365 of NC_022024.1, forward strand.
TGTAATTAAGTATTTGTGAATATAGGCTACCCTTCTATCATACCAGTGGGATTAGGTATTATTTAGGCATATGTAGTTGATGAGTCGCTTCTATTTTATTATGATGTCTTTATCTGGACATTCTGAAACACATCAAAATTGTACATTAGTTTCTAGGTGTGGAAGGGATGTCTGTCTACAACCACCTTGAATTTGAACCAGCCTCCACAATTTCACTTTAGCAATGCAAGGCTCTTGTACTTGTGAACCCCACATAAATAAATGTAGGCAAGCCTACTGGATAATCACTGTCACAATATCCCACGCTCCAATAAAGAGCCAGCAAATGTACACCTCATGTTTATGTGTGAGTCAGTGACGAGCTGCACACTTACTATAACTGAGTGAGCCCAAACAAAATGGCAGAAAGACCTTTAAGCAGGCTTGAGCCAAAATTACATGCTCCTGTATTCTTATCCTTTGTTCTCATGTATTTATTAAAGCCTTCAAAAATAAACAACACTTTCATACATAATGATGACAGGGTGAAAACCTAGGAGGTGATGAATAATGACTCATGCCATCAAGCCCTGAGGACAGTTTTCTCACCCAGAATGCCCCCCAACAAGATATATCACCTTTGTTATGATATGTAACATTACACATCAGAAATATATTTCTCTTCCACTTAAGATTATCTTTCCAAATATAACTTCAAATTACCTTTAAGGAATCTATCTATCTATCTATCTATCTATCTATCTATCTATCTATCTATCTATCTATCTATCATCTATCTATCATCTATCTATCTATCTATCTATCTATCTATCTATCTATCTATCTATCTATCTATCATCTATCTATCATCTATCTACCTACCTATCTACCTATCTATCATCTGTCTGTCTATCATTTATCATCTATCTATCTGTCTATCTATCTATCTATCTATCTATCTATCTATCTATCTATCTATCTATCTATCATCTATCTATCTCTCCATCTATCTATCTTCTGTGTATTGTGGGTGTTTAACTTGCTGTATGTATGTGCACCACGTGTGTGCTAGTGTTAAAAGTAGTCAGAGTAGGCCAGTAGATTCCTTAGAATTGGAGTTACAGAAGATATTGAACCATCGTATGGGTGCTGTGAATTAATACCAATTCTGCTGGAAAAGCAGTCGCTGCTCTTAAGTAGTGAACTGTCTTACCAACCCTGATAATTATTATCTTTTGAACCATTTTCTAATAGGAAAAATGTCATGGTTTTGAAATGTCATGAGGAGACATAAAATAATGAAAACAAATACCTTTAAATTATTTTATTGTTCTGTGAAAATCATAACAGTAAAATCTTAACTTGAATGAAATTATCTTTATCTCTTTCCTAAGTAGTGTATGAATGTGAAATAGTATTTGAATTGTATTCCCAGCCATTGTAGAATTAAATGGTTTCTTTATGATTTCTGGAAAAAGAAAACACTCCAATTCTTGATGGGCTCTAACCTGGCATACTTACGTTGGACAATGAAAGAATGAGTCTGTGCTAATTGTTGAAGTTTCATTTAACCGTATCAAATTTTAGCAACTGTTTTTGATGGCTTAATTAAATCTTTGATATTTTTTAGATTACATGCATGCCTTTGAGTAATCAAAAAAAAATAAAGAACAAATCGAGGGAAGATTAAGCTTCCATGCTTCTCATGAGGCGTCACTTCAGTTTTATGAGAGTTTTTTAATGTCTAACATGTACAACTTGACGTTCTATAGATCGTATAAGAAGTAGGTATCTTACTCTCGTGTTCAGAAGAATGCTATTCAACTTTTTAATAAATGATAATCTCTTTTAAATAACTCTAAAGTTTGGACCTTAATTCTTTGAATAGTCATAAGACATCAGTAGATGATAAGGGAATTGTTTTGCGGTAACAAAAGCATGGGATGATGAAGTTTCAGGCTTCTTAATTGGTCAACTTTTATTTAGTTTCCATGAAAAAGATATGACCGATTATATTTATTTTTCAATTATTTAGCAATAGTTTTAATAAAATATTGATTTATCATATTTCTTTTTGAAATTCCTTTTGATGGATTAAAACATCTTTACATATATGCGGTATTTCTTAAATTCCTTTCTAGAGAGGATAATGTCTTTTTGAAAAGTCTCCTTAGGATTAATTTTTATCAAAGGACTTAATCATATTTTAATATTTGAGAAAATAGAAAAAATGTCATTGATTCAAAACTGGAGATAATGAAAGTGGTTAGTATCACATAAGCAAAATATATGGCTGAAAAGTACCCACTTGTGTTTCCAATGCTCCAGGATTAAAACACAAAGTTTCTATTGCTATGTTTGCTTTTTGGTTGTCAGTACGTCCATAAGGCAGAGAATACATGGGTCAAACGAAAATCTACATCCAAACCCAAAGCTATCCATGCAATTTGCCAAGAATAAAAGTGCTTTCTGCATTTGAGACAAAGTCTAATCCATATTTATTTCCTGGCTTGAGGAATTTCATGGGGTCATTTCTACAGGAGAGCTCCAAGGGAGTTAGGAATCTGGCCCATGATTTTCCTCTGGCAGTGGCTTTTGAAATAAAGCACAATCACTTACAATATTTCAAAAAAAGTTACCTGTCATCCATACTGTAAAGCACACTGCAGCCATTTAAGCTCTAGGGTACGACTTAACGATTTTTCTTTTCATGGGAGGTGGAAAACATGAAAAGAAGATGGAAACGGGAGGCCGGGGTTTTAGAGGGTATTGGATTCCATGTGGATGAAGAACTTGACTCAAAACACACATGTTCTAGGGAATGTTTGTTGTAGGGCTGTGTTGTTAATTATGGCTTTCAAAGTTTGAAGCATATCTCGGAGTCTCGGGAACCCTGCAATACGTGTAACCACGTTCAGTTCAGTATCTGAAGATCCCAGCTGTTTACACGCACAACTTCAATAGAGATTTGCAGAAAGAATGGCTGAGAAAACAGATATTCTGAGGACAGATGGGAACTCACAGACATATTTTGTTACACTATCTCACTGTGGTTTTTTGACACTGTGGGAATTCTTCTTCCAGGATCGGGATGGAGAGGGTCTCTTCTTTCACTTCAGTCTGACCACTTCTATTTTGAGGGAAAGCAAAGGCTCACAAATCAAGCGTTTGCTCATGTTAAACCCCAAGAACAGACATAAAAAGAAACTCTTGCTTCATAAGCATGCCTATCCATACAACAATAGCTGTTCTCCTGAAACCCCAATCCAAATGAAACGGAACTAAATCTCTTGAAATATGCAGCTTGTCACAACTGGATATGCTGGGCTTCCCAGAGAGCTTTCTCTGGGCCATTCTGCTGTGGTTTCCTGCTGAAGGAGAGACAAGATTCTTTACCCCAACCTGAGCCCATAGAATGTTCCTGTTCATTGACTGGCATCACGATCTCACAGGTATTTCCTTCCATCATATTCTCTGGGGTTACAGAAAGTGTTGACCCTTTGGCTATTTGTAAACGAATGAGTGTGTCATTTAAAACAATGTATACTTTCGATCTTTCTTCCAAAGAGTGAGAAGTAGAAATTGATCTGCCAACAACATGGAATTTCTAATTCCACTTCAGCTGAGATTTTCTTTAGTTCCTGCATTTCTTAAAGTATTTACCGAAATCTGAAATGAATTGCCTCAGGATTCAGCCATGTCCCTAAATTGTCCCCAAAGTAATTACGCTGTCAGACTTTGGAAACTTTTTCTACAAACTTGTTTCTGAAATGTTTTAATATACAAGCCCTATCTTCAAATTCTTGTTTTGTTTTTTTCCTCAGATAAATGTAGAAAGAGCACCCTGAAATAAGGCTTAGGCTCCTAAGAAAAAGGTTGTAACATACAGTAATTTTCAGGCTCTAGGAAACTTCGATGTGGCTCTCTCAGAGAACTTTTCAGGCAATGCAAACACCTAGGTGGTGAGCTTTGTGATGTTGTCTTGCTTTCCAAAAAATAGGGAAATGTCTGTGTTCTAGTTTGAATCCCGAGAAACCTCATAATCCTAGTCTCTTTTTTTCTTTTCCCACTCAAACTGTCACCATGTTAATTATTCTTTTGCACTTAATTTTATTTCATCATAATTGAATCAACTTCCTCCAGTTAATTTAAAAGCACATTTAAAGTATTTCTCTGCATAATGAAAAAGAATGTAGGGGAGATACATGAGTTCATTTTTAGCCTTAAGTTATGTTGCTTTTGGGGAAAAGGTAGTATACAACCATGTCTGTAATAAAACACATTATATGTCTGAGAATATATTACTATATTTGCATGAATTTGTACATGTATAAGTTGTTTCTATATACATGTATAAGAAAATGATGACATTGGTTCTAGAATGGAGAGTAACTGAGAACTTTAAGATTCAATTGTGGAAATAAGATTCCATTAATTTACATATATGCATGTATATACACTTAAGTAAATCCTATGTAAATGTATCAATTCTTATTTAGATTAGATTTTATGCACTAGATACACTATACAGAGAAATATACTATGTGTGAACATGTATATAGATATTTGTTTATGCATGTACATGTGTGTTTTATATTATCTAATATTTTTATCATTTATATCACTCAAAATTTGAGCTCCTTCACCAATAGCTTGTTGGAATTTAATCAAAATTTATATGTCTTCCTTACATATAATTCAGAAAGGGTCACTACCAGAATAGTGTCCTATCAAAGCAAACAATAATGAATATTCCAACAGGGAAATGTTACCAATATTTTTGTAATAGCTCCACAATATTTTATATAAGTTAAGTGTTGTCTTGGTAGGCCATTAATTATAATTATTAAATAAAATTTTATTACTTGGGATTATAATGAATTGACATTATTTTATTTGAGCAAAAAACAATATTAAGTCTGCATTTGACATTCAAGTAGAGTGAATTGGTTTCACTGTCAACATATTAGATGCAGATGTGAATGCCTAAAGTCAAGTTTAAATTTTTAAATATAGCTCCATATGGTTTTAAAACCAAGTGGGGAGGGCTTCTGGTAATAGCTTATATGATTTGAATGGCAATAAGCTTAGCATTTCTATAATTTTTTTATTGAACTGTTATAATTGGCCTCTAAAAGGGGGAAAGGTGTGATGTTCAGAACTATCCTTCATTAGGTTCAGTTTGTGTTGTGGTCCCATGTTGGGGCAACATCCATTGGGGTCCAACATGGATAGGTTTGTTCCAGAGTAAGGGTACGTGGATTAGGAATATCAGGCAGAAAAAAAAATAACATTAAAGAAAAAGGACAGAGGAGAAACATAATAGATTCTGGAGGACAACCTGCCCTCATTAATATACCCAAGTTTATTTTCCATATGTTTTATATGTCCCAATCCTAAAAGGGAGGAAGAAGCCAAGACTTCTTTACCACAATACAAAAAAGGAATAAAGAAAATGATTACCTCTTCAATACCCAAAACATCAAACAAAAAATCCTGACTTAAGTATTCTGTTATTTAGGCAGGACATGCAGCAACCATACCTTAGGCCAAGCATCCTGTAGACAAACACACCCTGGGTCAAGCCTCCTGTCATACCCTTGAAGGAGCAAGAATAGGCCTTGACCCTTGACCCTTTGGTCAAAGTGGAATGGTCCACCTCCATGGGGCCCAACAATTTTTGTCTGAATTATTTGGCTAGGTAGTATTAATTTTGTATATGTTCATATGAGAAGACATTCAGAAAAGTCACTTCAGATGTTACTTTCGGAAGTCCCATTATTTCTTTATCATGGAGCTGTTTGTCACGAATGCCAGGAGCTTTTCGAATCTGTAACCAAGTATGCATCTTATGTCATGAAATATTTTGCTAATGACTTTTTAGCCATATAGCCCCATGGTATTTATGGGATCATCATTGATTAAAACCTTTTGGAGTTTAGAAAAATAATTTCTGCATGCCTCTAATTACTTAAGAAATTTATAATGCATCTATTTTAACTCTACTCATACCTAGCCAGACCCATCCAGATCTTTACTTTTTCTTCAGGTTTTCTGTTTACCATGCATGCAGTATCTTCCAGGATGGATGAGGGCAATATTAAATTAGTCAAATTCCTGCCAATTGCGTTCTGGTCAACTGCTAAGTAATCTGAAGGTCTAAACTAATAAAACCTGTCTTTATGTCTCTGTATGACATTAAGAAACATTTCAGCATCGCAAATGGACTTTGTGTTGTATTGTGAAAGAAAATGAAGCAGACACATTTGCATCATAAGTCAAACATGATGTGCTAAATCTCCTTGACGTTTACTGCCTGCTATATAAACCACAGGACACTTTTCTGTGACTTGTTTTATGTTCTGTTGCTGGAGTTGAAAAGGAGGTAGGTTCTGGAGAAAACAGCAATCTTATGGCAGCTGTGAAATTCCTGAAATCTTAAATGCTTTCCTGTAAGCTATTTACTTGTCTATATTTTATCATATAGTCTCTTTAGACGCCATCATTTTGAAATATAGACTAAATGGGGTTTTTTTTTAGTCATTCAATATGCAACCACATGCCTCCATGTGAATATTTAGAGTGTAATCCATTTGTTCAATTGATGGAAATTTTGTTTCTTTAAAGTTGCTTTGAAACATCAACCATCAGATGTCAAGGAATTTCATAAATTAGAAAAAAAGTTCCTTTTGTGCTGTCTCATTTCTGACTTGTTTTCTGGTGTTGGCACTGTGTACTTAGCACCTTGGGCTCACTTAACAAAATAAGCACACATCAGAATGAGCTCTTTCTTGTCATGAGTATTTTGAAGAATATTGAGTACTATTGACATGTTCTGGTTTTATATTTTTCTAACATTGAAATTATTTTAAATACTTTTGGGTTAGATGCATCAGAAAGCTTTTCATTGATTGTTCTTGAAGTGTCTACTAGAGGAGAATTATGGTATTTTAATTACCTGAAGGTTAATGAATAAGACAGTGAAGGATCTTGCTTTACCTGAAGCAGGTCTTCGTATCAGAAAAGAAACTGGCTTAGTTTTGTGATGCTGGACAGTGCAGGAGAGAATGGATGAAGAGTTGAAGGTTCCTCTGAGACTGGTCCTAAGCCTACTGTGGCTAATCAGTTGGCTCTGTTAAGTTGAATTGTTTCCTTTGCCTTTTGATGTTCTGAGTTGGAATGGAAGAGAAGATATGTATTTCATCAATAATCCTTTCTGCAGTTCCTCTTGCCAAAACCAATGGGTGTCTTAGCTTATTATGACTGTGAACTGCGCAGGGACAGCAGCAGTAGTTTAGCTTAGTTTAAGTTTCTCACTCATGAAATCCTAAAGAGGAAGTGTCACTTCCGTGCTAGTGGAACATGGCCATGCTTAAAACATCATCATTTTTGTGCAACAATAGCTATGTAATCTTTCAATTTTCAAGCAGGCAGAAGTTTTTGGAAGAAACAACTGTTTATTTTAGGGCTTGAATGGAGACAGGATGAAGGAGTATATTGTCACGCTCAGTTTTAGAAGGTCACCTTCCTTTCTCTCATTTAAAAAAAAATCAGGATAAAGCATTTTCCTCCTTCATTTCTGTAAAATATCATATCGTGTAACCACCCTCAATTACCTTTTTCTAGATGAACTGTGTATATAGCACAGTAGAAGAACATCTGTGTAGCATGTATAGGTGAATATGGTTTCTATCCACAAGACCCAAAGCAAAAAGATGTGTTGCCTCCAGGTGGGGTAGAAAAGTCCATCATTGTTGGTTCTTTCTTGACCCTTGTGCATGGTATGACTTCATTGATTTTTATTGATATTTGTTCAGAGAAAGGATCTGGCCACACATCATGTAGAAGACTGAAACATTTTTATAAAAATATAGAAATATTAGGTTACTGTAGAGGACCAGAAAGATGAGTTAACTCACACCAACGAGTCTCTGTATTTCCAGCCCAGTCTGTGCTTGTGGAATTGCTGGTTCTATAACAGAGCAAAGAGGAAGTGATCTTAGACAAACTGGAGTCATGTGTTTTCCTGTCCTTAGACCTCCCATAGGAATCTGAGTTGGAGTCTACAGAAATTACCAAGAACTTGAGAACCCAAAGGCAGCATGCTGGGCATGGGGGTCTGCAGATAATCCGATGAGGGGGAAAAAACCAGATTTTTTTTCTAAGAACTAAAATTAGAATCATTACAAAAACATATCTCTCTTGCATGAAACCTGCTTTACTTACAAGGACAAGTGTCTTTAATAAAACCATGAAAAGTTACCCCAGAGTGTCAGTGTGGGCTGTTTAAAGTAATCTGGTGGAAGTAAACATGTTATGTTTTAGTAAATCCTTCTCTATATGAAGGAAATTAGGCCAAATAATAACTCGTCTTTAGAGAGGGTTGATTTAAGTCTGTAACAACTCTATATAAATTGTCTTACCATCCAAGCTAGAACTTGCTTAACTGTTTGGAGGATTCACTGAAATAGCAACATACTGTTCTTTTTCTGTTCTTTTATTTTTCAAGACAGGGTTTCTCTGTGTAGTTTTGGTCTCTGTAATGGCACTTGCTCTGTAGACCAGGCTGGCCTAGAACTCATACAGATCCACTTGCCACTGTCTCCTGAGCTCTGGGATTAAAGGCATGCATCACCACCACCTGACCAACATACTGTTCTTAACAGATAAGAAAACTGTTTTAGGCCAAAATTTTTGCATGTTTAGTGATATCAAATAAAATTATTTGAAGTGATAAATATATTCAAAATAGTTTTTTCTAAAACTTGTCACTGATATAATGATATATCCATTCACTACCTGAAAAAAAATCTTACTACATTTGAATATCTGTATGTTGTACATTTTGAGCGTTGGGTGCCCCGTCCCAACTAAGGCCGTTTAACAATGGCTCCTTCCTTTTTTCTCCTACCTCTCTGTTTTCCTCTCTTTCTTTTGTATTCCTTCCTTCTTTTCTTTCTCACTGAAAAAGGTTGTTTAATTTTCCTTCTTTTATGGATTTCGTTACTTTGCTTTAAGTTAAAACCTTTGATGAGAACTGTATAAGGTAGTCAACGGAGGAAGCAAAATCTGTCTATATTTCATTGTAAGAAAATGCATTTGTTTTAACTTACAAGTACAAGCCATTGGCAATGGTAAATTCATGTGTTGTAACCTCAGCCCCTACCGGTATTCTGTTGCCGATGTCTATAGGGGAAATCAGGCATCTTTGTGTTAGGTACTTCCTCTCATCTATAAAAGAATTTACAGACACAGAAGCAAACAGGCAAAAGCTTTATTTAGAAGAGGAAGTGCTTGAGAGAGCAAAACCAGACCCACTGAGGCGCAGCAGGACAGCAGACCTCATCAGAGGAACTTGGATGTTTTTGTTGTGGCCCAGAGGTGTTAAGAAGGAAGTGCTTAGTGGGAATCATCAGACTGTTTTCACTTTTTTGATAATTAAGTTATATAACTAGTTATACAACCATGCTTTGAGGATATGTATATTTTACTTCGAAGTTGAATATTGGGTGCAGAGAGTCAGTTTTCCCTTGAATTGCACTTGTCTGTGGAACACTACCCACATGCCGCATGCACAGCCGTGCCTTGATGGCTGATTTCCTTTCCTGTCTAATTAGACAAGAGGAATATTATTCAGTGTAAGATAAGGGAAGGATAACATGAGGAGTGATTTAGGGATTGCTCCTGATCCTTGATTTCCTGCCTATCAACCAAGCTCAAATTGCCAAGTGCTGGACATTAAACCAAATCTTTTATTTAAGTAGTTAATTAAATAATTGTTAGAGATTGATTCACAACTACGTCATGTTGGTTTGTTCTATTTATTATAGATGCATTTAAGTTTATTTTTCTTCCAAATATTTTAGAAAAACCTCTTTACCTTCCAACATTCAAGAGTGTTTAGATAGGTAAGTGCCGGTATTGAACAGTCTATGCATGGTGTCGGCAGGACAGAGCCCTCCCTGTCTCTCTCCACCTCAAGGGCTTTAGCCTACTCCTCTGGCTCTCTCATTAATACTGCTTGATACTTTCTGATTTTTTTTTACAAAAATATGTCATCCCTCCTTATCACACTTTTTCTTCCTAGCACTTATTGATGTCTTATAAGTATCCTTATTTTTCAAATTCGAACACTGAGATCATTAAAAACGAGAGCTGCGTATAGCTCCACTTCTTATCCTGGCAAATTTTCAGTTCTGAGAATATTACAGGGCACAGGAGACCATCCTCTGTGTGCAAATGTAGCATTATAATGAGCAAACTTCTCTCTAGGCCGTCTAGAGGAGTCCATCACAGCCACGCAGGGATTGTATCTGGTGTGTGTGTGTACTTTTCTTCTGAAAGTAGTAAACAGATTGAAGAAGTGCTGATAATCATATAATGGCAAATGTGGAAAGAGTTTAGAATTCGGGATAATTTTATTCATTCAGATTTAACTTAGTGTGCTTGTGGGTTGTTAAATATGAAGTGCTGATAGCTGCATGTTTATGAATAAATGTTATAAAATACACAGATATCCATCCCCATTTAGTGAGCAACATTCAAAATTAGAATGCCTCAGGAGTAAGGAATGTAGTGAGTATGCCAAGTGCTTCAGTTTAATTCATAATATTGCTTATTTGATGACTTCAGGGCACCTTGACAAAGTGGGAAATCCTAAAATGAGACTCGTGGAATGATCATGGAGCATGTAACAAGGAAGACCAATTAAAAACTGAGGAAGTCCAGATGAGAAGTAGAGTTGAGTTAGCAATGGACACTAGTGACTCTTTAACTATAACGAGTCCACTATGGCAACATAAGAAAATTATAATGACATGAGACTTCTTCATTTATATGATTTTGTTCAATTTTCTATCAATTTAGGACTTCTCAATAATAACTTTGGTTTGAAATTGGGGATAGAGAGCAGGGTGTGCTAACTTCCTATGCACGGTTTTCTTTCTATGGAACTTCTAACCAGCCTACTAAGGTGTTTACAGGAAAGCCTGAACCTTCCGAGTTAAATCCCAGTGTATTATATTTTTGCCTACTGCCTACATACCATTTGTTTCAGACAACTGTTTCTTTATTTTTATTCTCACTCAAGATGGAAGCAGGTCTAAATAGAGGGAAGAGTGCCTCCGTGTTAGTAGTTCATGCAGCCAAATACAGCTGATGGTGTAAAAACAATTTTAGTTGGTCCCAAGAACTGCAGTTTAGTCTAGCTTAAGTTAGTAACCTGGGAAATGCTCAGAATAACCCTGTATATGCTTAGGAAGCAAAAATGATATAGGGTCATAGACTTATAGATAAGATGGAAATCTAAATATGTCTCTATTTGGTGCACAGTTAACTAAATTCATATTAAAATGAGAATCAAATGATATTTGGCCGTAGGACTGCCATGAATGTAGAAATGACAACTGGAAAGTGGTTTTCTTGTAGTTGTGCCTTGTTATTTCATGGTCTTAGTAGAGTTTGCTAGTTTGGAAACCAGCTTGCTTCACTGTTAGTTGTAAATTGCTAAAACGTGATCTGTCAAGTTATGTTAAAGTCACTTTTCTATAGTTTGTAGCACAAAGTAGTTGATCATTAAATCCCACAGAAAAGAGTTCAAGCGCTAACCTATTTACTACCCAGTGCTTAGAAAAATGGCCTAAACTGACTACTTTCGGTTTCCATATTCATACATTGTGACTTTGTCTTATGGAAGCATTGTATGGTCATATTTCTTTACATGTGTAGTATTAAAAGTTTAAACTGTAAGTAGTTATTGTTAATGATTCTTTTAAGATTCAACAACAGTCAAGAAAAACAGGGCCCTAAGCCCTATTAAATTCCCAGTGAAGCCTCCTAAAAATTGACCTAAAACTTCCACTTTAAGTAGCGAAGGCATATTGAATGGTATAATTTTGCTTATGGTGTGTTGTTCCTCTATTTTGGGGAAGGGACCAACAGAAAGCCCAGTGAATGATAGCTATCTTTATTTGGCAAGACATCTTACCCGGTAGTGCTTAACCATCAGGTAAGATGTCATTTCACACTAAGGGCCTGGAAAGTGGGTGCTTATGATAACATTTACTCTATTGAAAGAAGAGGAATAAACACTGCAGGCAAAATGGTTTTTGTCTCCACTCATAGTTGTGTGGCAAGGTGACTGAGACCAAACTATCTCATAGATACTGAAATATGGATGGAGACCTGTGGAATTATGTAGTTCATTCATGCTCTTGCAACTCATTCTGCCAAATAATAATGTATAATTATATTCAAGATAGAACGGCCACATACTCTTTCATCTTTTCTTGACGCAGCCATCCTAGTAACTCTAAAATATGAGGGTGTGTAAATTTGTTATGAATATAACTTTTACAAAAGAATTTTCATTATATATTATTTGATTTTGACTTCAGGAGCTGGCCTGAAGGATTTATTATATAGTGTATGGTTCTGAGTAGAGGTGGTGGCTGTGTATTGTCCTATTTCACACACTCTAATGCTAACTTTATTACTGAAGGTGAAATCTTCAATATAGACATATTTGAAAAAGTAAATAACATAGTTTGACCCTACATTAAAATATGTAAACACATCATTTAAGATACCATTTGAAATTATAGTTAGTCAAATACATATTTTCTTCAAACACACAGAGATGAGGAATGGTCAGAATAGAATATAGAAGCATAGCAATGACCACATTTTCACTGTAGAATTCATTTTTGTTTCTGTAAATCCTAGAGATAGGAGGAGAAAGACCACCAACCCAAATCGTCATGGCCAAATTAATTAAAGCAAGCAATTAATTGAATCAAGCTTTTCTTTTATTCATTTGCAGAGGCTGCCTCCCCTAGTGTGGGCTTCCAGAGGTCAGCATTGAATGTAGGTAAAGAAAAGGCTTTTATAATTCAGGGGTAGGGAATTTCCAAATGAGAGATTTGAGGGCAAAATACGAGGGGTTATACGATCAGGACAAACAGAAATTAATCCTAATGACCTCTTAAAACAAAGACATGGTTGCGAGGTGGGCATAACAAAGTAGTCATAGTGATTACAAGATAGTCATACTTGGTCATATAACCTTTTGAAACAAAAATAGCATTGCAAGACAATTTAGACAACTTTTTTATGCAAAGACATGATTGCTACTCCTGGAACAAGCGGTGCAGAACCATTTGTAGTTAAGGTTATAGGCAGACATAACCCAATCTTTGAGAAACAGAGATTTAATCATAAACAGGAAATAACCTCATTTGTCTTTACTGTAAAATGGCCTTTAAGCCTAAGATGGAGGCAGCCTGGTTGGTTCTTCACTTTCCCCTGAATTAAAAAAAAAAAGATATATTTTTATCCCCTAAGATCTGTTCTCCATTGCATTATTATTTGTCTGTTTGTCATGACTTACAACTATATTGTTGGTTTTCTGGTTCTCTTTCATCAGTACCAGCTTTACAATGTTAAATCAGCACTCAAATTCTGTGGAGAATTCTTTCCTCGAAAGAAAGCAAATGTGATTGATCTTTGCTGCCATTATCTTCTTATTAAGATGCATAAAATGTATCTGAACACCTAAAATCTCATCTATTCTGTCTTTTGACTTAAAATAAAACTAGCAGTAACATCTCAGGTTGTCACAGTGTCCAACTGTAACTTCACATTGGTCGTAAGTGGACTCAAGTAAAAGATGCTAACCTCGCTCCTTAGGTCATTTTGTTCACATACCAATAGGGTATTTTTTTTTTATCTGAATTGTAGGAACAGTATCAATTATTGGCAGAATATAGCCCTGATTATTTCTTTATTTCAACAGTTCTCAGGTTTATAGCAATTTAATAACTCTTTAGAGAAAAAAAGAAAGATTTAGCTCCAGGAATGATATAGTGTCAGTCAAGTAACGAAGAGGTGACAGTGATGGGTGGAGCTATTGGAGAATCATCTCTGTTAGTAAAAGCATCACGTTAAAATGTTGGTCACTTCTTTTAAGGTAAAGACTTTCAAGTCTTTCTCTTTTTCTTTGTAGAGATGAGATTATGAATATATAAACTAGGGAAAAAACTTTTTTTGACATGTTAGTAGATTTCTCCTTTATTTCACAGCATCTCAGAGACCATTAAAACTCAGGTATCTAAGGGTGCCCATTGCCAGTCTGAAATAAAAAAGACCAGGCCTTTTACCAAAGGTTACTCTGCTGTTTGTCTTTTCATTTTTCTTTTTGCTAACTGCATGCCTTGTCTCTTGTTTTTAGGAAAAGACAAAATATAGCAACATACCAGCATGCCTGGTTCAGACTGAATACTCAATATATGACTCTGGGTTTGTGCTAAAGTGAAACATAAAATCAAAAGTAATGTTGGAGGTTTATACACATCTGTTATTCCGCGAAGGTGTGACAGCACCAGAGGAACTGAATTTGGTAAAATTATATATTCTAAAATGTTCAGATCTTATACTACAAAGACTTCTAGTATCCATTCTCACTTCCTGTACCTGCTTGCTGAGCTGAGTTTCTCTGTTGAGTGGTGGTCCGTCACCATAATTTGGAGTTGTGACATTTTTAAAGGAACTCTTCTAAGGCAAAATAGCCATTTTGCATCCCCCGTCTGTTCCTTCAGGCACTATTTTTCATCCAATATGAGTCTTATAGTTACATTTACTTTCTCACATTCCTTGATAATGGAATCATCTGTACTCTTCTGCTAAATAACACTTTACTTAAACAAATAGTTGACTTTTGACGTTCGTTTTGAAAGGTGGAAAAGATTTTATTTCTGTACTGGGCCCTTTGGGGACCTTGAACTATACCCCAGGAAAAGCTGAAGGCCTCAGGACCCCTCTTTAGGGGAAGCATTAGCTAATGGAGAAACCTAAGTTACACAAAGTTGCTGACTGCAGCCCATTCCCCCACCAGTAGTCATACAGAGAATGTTGACCACCCAACTTCCCCTATCAGTTAGGTAATATTTCAACCAGCCCCTGCGGTTAGGAAAGGGTCAGCAGATGCCTGGACGAGGTAACAAGGGTGGCTATTGCTATCCAACTTAGATAATAATAGCCCATCAGGAACAAACAGCTGAGCTTTACCTAATCTTTAGCCAATTGTAGTATAGGATACGTAATTTTGTATTTTGATACTGTAACCTTGTGACTGTTTTGTGGTTTTTGTCTTTATAAACCTTTTACAATAGTAGACAGGGTCCTTCTTCCTCCATCTGCTGTGTCAGACTCTGAGGCAGAGGACCCGAGGTAGCCCGTACTTAATAAACAAAACCTTGCTTTTGCATTTGGAAGTGTGGCTCCATGGAGGTCTTCTTGGGGTTCCCAGGACTCAGGCACAACACTTTTCAGTAAAAATCTTTACTGTTTATGCATGCAGGCAGTTATCATTCCTTAATTTCTAAAGCCAATGCAGTCACCATGTCCTACCTACTTTACTTCTTAAATATTTTTCAATCACCTCATCTGTTATCACTTCCCTAGTTTCAATCATTATCTTTAAGTTCAAAAGGTATCTTGTTAGGTGACTGTCTCCACACTATCTTATTGCCTTTTACGTGGTCTTTAGCTGCTCCTTGAGCAAAGTCACTATGGCCATACTGTGTTAGTACCAATTCTCCAGGTCATCAGAGTGAACGTCCAGCTGCACAGCAGGGCAGACAAGATGTTCTGAGAGCACCACACTCATTTTAAGATCCATTGCTCTGTTGTAATTGCCTTAGATGCCTTTCCTCATGCTTTCTGCTGCTTCATAGTTAATATTTCCTTCTGGCTCCTTTAAACTTCCATAACCTCTCTACAAAGAGTGCAGCTTTTGCCCCTATATTTTACATTTCATATGTTATAGAGAGTGAACATTATCCAGCTCTTTTTATTAGTTCACTAACCCTTCAAGTATAGGGCACAGATTTCATATTCTAATGAATATAATTTAATGTAAAATTATCTCTTGTTGGCCTTGGGTATCATTGTCATTTGCTGATTCTAACTCAGCAGACCTGCCTGGTGAGCTCTGCTTGAATACATCTCATATTCTCCCCTTCATTCTCTTGCTTTGAAATATGGTGTACCCAAATCTGATATGTGTTTAATATCATTCTCTTTATCTTTCTGTATTTGAAGATACTTTGAAAAACATTTCTTCTTAAATAAATATTTAGAACAGTGCCTAGCAGTAAATTATTACTGGCCTGAAATGATCTGCGTAATTGTGGTTCCAATTTGGTGCTTGCTGCCTTTGGCCATGATTTATAACTCTATCATTTGATTTAGTCATCATAGTCAAAAATGTCTTTGTATAAGATTTTTCCATTGTTTGCACATTGCATAAAATAGATGCCAAGCTCTTGGAGGAAGGAGCATCTTTCCAGAGACTACTGGAATATCACAGCACTTTGCCATTCTCGTTAGCCAAACACGTATTCGTTTCCAGTATTATAGCGTAAGGTGCCAATAATGCAAACCCTGTTCTTGCCTTCGAATTGTTCTTACTCTGGAGTATAGAGGAATCACTCACAATGTGCCCTCATAAGTAAATTCATAGAAGTTCAATGACAGAGACTGGCATGGGAATGATATAAGGACCAAGGGGATAATTCAGTGTTCTGAGAAAGTCTGTCCATCACTTCAATCAGTTATACTCTTTGGTGATTATAAGTCAGAAGCTAAGAATGCCTTAGTTGGTTTGAATTTTCACACAACATTATAGGCTGATTATAGTAAATTACGTACCCTGTACTTTACATGTAAGGTGAGGGTCATTAAAAGAAAAATGTATTATGAGTAATCTTTACCTTATTTAGTAACTTCAGAATCTATATCCAAGGTAAGAATTTGACTTGCTGTATCTAGGGCCATATTTTTTCACAATCAAAAGTGGTGTATATTCATGTGACTGTATGATCCTTCTTAAACCTATGGCATTATAAGCTCTATGATGACTTTATTCACTCAGACAAGATCAACGTTTAGAAAAATCCCTAATATACTAGGAATTAAGTAATAATTGATGAAAGATGGATAGAGTGATTATGTTAATTATCTTCTCTTCAGTTATTTAGATAGTCACTAAGGAATTGTATATATGTGTATGTGTGTGTGTATGTGTGTGTGTGTATGTGTGGTGTGTGTGTGTGTGTGTGTATACCTGTGTGGTGATGAGGATTGAACTCAGGGTGTGCCACATTCCATTTCTGAGCCACTCTCCTTTTAATATGATATTATATTTTCTCCTTAATTAATTTCCTGCAACAGTAATTCATCCTTTTAGAATTTTAAATTAGTTTACTGCATATGAATTAATTCATCTAAAAATAAATAATATAATTTAAAAGAAAAATATTTCATTTTACCAAAGCAATTAAGCCAGAGAGACAACTTTTAAGCAGTAGAAGCAATGTTCAATAAAACAATAAATTGATGTCATTATAAGTTTTAAAAAATAATTAATTATGTGACTATACTCCAATTATCTCAGCTTCCAGCTTTATAAAAGAGATGAAAGAGGTAATTGAAACCTTTTGAAGCTTATAATTACAATTATGTAATAAAACAAACAGCAAAGCGCATTAAAGTCACAAATATCATTGCATTATTTTCTTTGCTAATTAGATCCGGGAGTGCTTTGTGACTGTAAGTTCTCCAAGGTGTTGTATAGGGTGATATTATTAGATAAAAGTGCATTCTCAGCTCTTCCAGGGAGTTAGAAACATTATTTCAGTGTGTATGTTCTGCCCAGTCTCTGGAAGAACTGATAATTTCAAACAATTATTTTTTTAATTAATATAAACAATTACATCATTAAAGAAGGTATGACTCCAAAACATGCTGTTCCTATTGCATGTCATTCCTGGCTAAGGGTCTAGAGTTTACATTGATGGAGAATGAAGCATGGGAATTAAGCATGCTATCTGGAATACATATTTAATGAAACTTTAACTATTCTAGAGCCTAGCAAATTTTTGTTTTTGTTCTCTCATAGGTATGGGGTATGTGAACACATGAGAATAGGGCCAGCGTTCTGTTCATTAATTTACACCAGTGCTCTGACGAAACCCTGTGTCGTATCAATAGATGTGAATACATTTCTTCCACATAAACTTTATGGCATACATTTAAGTGTTTATTCTTGGAATAACCGTCAACCCTCTACACCTCCCTGTGTTTTACCCTACTCAGAAGAACTAATATCTAAATTTTGGTTGGTTAAATGATTTTTTTCTATGTACCCTTTCCTGTGTGTCAGATGATCCTACATTTATCCCGAAAGTGCGAATAAAGGTAGGCCTGGATGTAATTACCATTGGAATCAGTAGAGTGACTAAATAGATCACTCTGCCTCATATGGGGAGCACTTAGACAGTTAAGTGAAGATTCTCTTCCCAAAGAAAAACCCAGTAAAGAGGGAGTTTGCCTGCTTACCTGCTTGATCCACAGCTTTAGCATTCTGTCCTTTGACCCTGTAGTCAGCTGGTACAATGAGCTCTTCTAGTTCTAAGTTCCTTGTGTATTGAAGGATTTAGAGTATAGCTCCAGCTCTGGGGATTTCTCAGCTTCCAGATGTATTATCTATCTATCTATCTATCTATCTATCTATCTATCTATCTATCTATCTATCACCTATCTATCATCTTTCATATCTATCCATCTATCTACCTACCTACCTATCTACCTATCTATCTATGCTTTTCTGTATCTCTCAGTCTATCTCCTGAAGGTATTCATTGTATTATTTCTTTGATAATTTATTTCAGGAGTGGGTCCTGACCATAAGTTCTCCTGGTATTGTATAGGGTGATGCAATTAGATATGAGTTCATCCTTAGCTTTGCCAAGGACTTAGAAACACTATTTCAATGTGTGTTTTTTGCCAGTCTCTGGAAGAGCTGATAATTTAACTGAAGGATGTGCTAGTCTTCAGACTGACATAAGAAAATATGTCCTGGTCATCATTCAGTTCTTAGGCATCTATGACATTTTCCAAGATGTACATGATTAGCTAT
>NC_022024.1:16045419-16050154 GCF_000317375.1 Microtus ochrogaster
CTAGTCTTCAGACTGACATAAGAAAATATGTCCTGGTCATCATTCAGTTCTTAGGCATCTATGACATTTTCCAAGATGTACATGATTAGCTATCAGACATCTTCTCCTTATAAATACATTCAGATGTCTCTCTGTACCTTTGTCTTCCCTCTCTCTTCTTTCTCTCTCTCTTTCTCTGTGCCTCTCTTTCTCTTTGTCTCTCTCGCTCTCTCTCTTTGTATCTACCTCTCATTTGTTTCACCTTTAAAGAAAAGATTGACTAATACATGTGAACTTACTAAAATATTAGACATTTAATGGAAGACACATTACAATATATTACTAACCTGGAGATGTAGGAGGTGATGTATGCTATAAATGGGTTTTATTACCATTGGTTAATAAAGAAGCTGCTTTTGGCCAATTGTTTAACAGAGTAAAGCGAACCAGAAAAAGATATAGAGAGAAAATAGGCAGAGTCAATGAGAAGCCATGTAGCTGCCACAGGAGACAGATGCCTTCTCCGGAGCCTACTGAATCTTTGTTGGTAGGCCATGACTTCATGATGATGCGCAGTTTAATAGAGGTGGGTTAGTTTAGGATATAATAGCTAGCTAGAAATACACGTATGCTACTGGCCAGGCAATATTGCAAATAATATAGTTTCTGTGTGATTATATCAGGTCTGAGTGGCTGGGAATGAATGAACAGCCTCTGCCAACAACCTAGATTATTTCAATTGCTGCTCAGTGATTAATCTTTTGATATGCCATCATTCATATTATGCTGAACTTATGTTATGCCAGACTCATGCAGATTCACGTTATTTCAAGACTGAAACAAAGTAACATTATCTCCACCAACATTTACTTCAACTAGGATTCATGTTATTAGAGTTCTATGTTGAATGATAACTTTTATATGTTCTTAATATTACTTCTAGGTAAGAGATATGTGTCCAGGGAAGAAGCATCTGCTAGTCTTCAGACTGACATAAGAAAATATGTCCTGGTCATCATTCAGCTGTTAGGCAACAACAATCTTTTCTTAGATGTATATGAATAGCTATCAAAAATCTTCTCTTTATAAATATATTCAGTTGCTACTATTCTTTTTCCATGGCTTTCAGTAAACCAAAGTTAAAGCCAGTAAGTGATCAAAGTTAGGAAAATAAGTCGTAGAAACTGATACTCTACATTGAGATATGTTTTATATTAATATTATAAGCTTTTGTTCTATAAACTCATTTTATCAATTTATAATTAAATGAAATCATAGTTCTCGGTATGATTTATTTGATAAATGAACTGCCTGATAATTTCACTACTCACAATCTATTCTTCTTTAGTTTTAAAGTATGAAATAAGACTATCTGATAAATACAAAGTCTGTGTACTAGTACACATCTATTTCATGTCCATTTAGTCTTAGACTGGACCATAAGTGGCATATTTTTTTACCCTTCATTTTTTTAAATCAGCAAGAAAATCCACTTGCTATTGCTGTATACACCGTGTTTCCTGTGGTCTTCTTCATTTTATGAGGAAACTTGCATAAGTGTCAATACAAAATTAGAATTATATTATGTAGAAACTTCTTTCAAACTAAGTACTGTGTTGTAAGTGCCAACTGGATATATTTAAAATGTACTGGTTAGGGTTGTGTACACTTCCCAAGCCTCCTATGGTCTCCTGAGAAAAGCTTTAAGGCAATGATTTTTCATAAAGATGTTCAAAAGGAAGAGATCTTGCCCAATATTGTAGTATGATAAAGGGTTTAGACACAAGACAGTTCTCTGAAGCTGTCTGTGAGTGATCGAATATTTTCCACCCTTTCTTCTATTAGGCAGAATTATCCCATTTCTTAAGTAGAACTTCCTATTTGTGTAGGGTTCACTGGGAAACATTAGAATGCCTCTCCGGTTTTGGTGTCTGAAATGCTGATAAATGAAACATGTTGAAGTATGTAAATCAAATGTATCCAGTGCTTTAGGAACGGTCCTTTGTATCTGGGCTGTGATACAATATAACGTTACTGTGGTTGGCATTGTTTTCACAGAGTATGGAATTCAACATAGTCTATAAAATATCTTGTTTTATATCTCCTTATTTTTTTGGTAGATAAATGCATTTCTTCTATTGGGCCTGTGACCGTTATGCTTTTTTTTTTATTCTCGAGCCTAGGTTATTTTTTTCCAGACACTTTAGTAGATTTCCAGTCTGCTTATTTGTGGCTTGTCACATATTTTTTTGTATCAGTAACTACCTAAGTTAAAGTGACTTAATATAATATATTGTGTCATATAAATCACAAGCAGAACTAACAATTTACCGAACAGTTGCCAGTGAAACTGAAGCCTGAAGTCTTGTGTATGATCTCAGCAGCAGTCTTTTTAGATGTGGCTACAAAACCCTGTTCTGCAGCCACTACACTCCTCTCACGTTATCCTGCCTTCTAGAAGAACCGCCAATACTCATATATAAATAGTAAATATAAAAGTTAAGGAAGCAAAGTCCTTACTATTATTGTGCTTATATTAGTGATAAATAGCATAGATCACAAAGATTGACATTGTGTCTTTTAGAGAGAATCCTATTTATTTAAAAGAAATTTGATATCTTAAAATTAAGATAACCAATTTAAGTAACTGTATATTGTCCAGTATTGTTCAACTCATCAGACCTAAAACATAAAGATTCAAAAAACACCAAATGGATTCAACAGGTTGTAGGTTGCAATATATATTCATTCATAAGATACAGTACTTAAAAAAAAAAAAACAAGACCATGAGTTTGAGAGAGAATTGGGGGTGCTCTGGAGAGGGTTAAAAGGGTATGAAAAGGAAGATGGAAATGATATAGTTTATTTTAAAGTGAAATGGTTTTTAATGTATGTTATTGGTGTATTGAATATGTAGGGCATCTGATTGTGAGTTTCACATGATGAGTCCTGTTCAGAAGCAGAATCAAGCATCCAGAATCATAAACAAAATCTGATTGGGAAGAATAGCTCCTGTTTGAAGTAAGGCCTAGGACCTCCGAATCAGAACTGCCCCAGGGCTATTTTCAGGAAAGCAAGAGTGTTGAAGTTGGAGAACTATTGCCCAGGCCTTTTAAGAACATCCTTCTGATTTTCAGTGTATGTATGTTATGTTCATGAGAAGTGTATCTTATTTCTTTACTGCAGTTATGTTAAAGAGAACTGGGTACCAAAAGCCGTCCAACTTTAGCAGGAAACACAAAGGATGGCTCAGACCGTGCTCCTATTACCCATCCATGACTATGTTTCCTCCACTTCATTGCTCTAGCCTTGTTTCCCTTCTGAAAAAAGCAGGATTTTACTGTGGTCCGGAACTCCAGCCTCTTCCTTACCTTTCAGCTTCCAGAAACTGCTGCAGTTAGCTTTTGGTTGCTGCTGTTGGAAGTTTTCCCAATACTTCCCCAGATCCCTTTCCACATGATTCACCAGATGATGTTGTCACTGCTCTCTAAGCATGGCAGTTATGAGCAGAACCTAGAAAGGTTTCTATCCCCCAAATAAGATTCAGAGTAAAATCTATATGCCACTGAAAAGGTCAGGGAAAAACCCTACATCTGTTACATTGCTTTAATTCTTACTCCAAATGACACTGCATTTTAATATAAAGACCTTGGTCGTGTAGCAATGGAAAACAATCTGTTGACAGCTAAACCATGGCAGGACTAATTATTAGAAAATTAAACAAAAGAAATCAAAACAA
Source organism: Microtus ochrogaster (assembly GCF_000317375.1). Classification (NCBI taxonomy): domain Eukaryota; kingdom Metazoa; phylum Chordata; class Mammalia; order Rodentia; family Cricetidae; genus Microtus; species Microtus ochrogaster. The sequence continues at coordinate 16,049,139 of NC_022024.1, forward strand.
AAAGATCTTTGTGACTTTATCATTTTGACAAATGCTGCCATCTATGGGCAACAATACTGGCAAGAAGTTGCCAGATCTGCTTCAAAGCACTCAGAAAGGAGAGACAGACAAATCTCAGAGTTTGAGGCTAACATGGTCTATAGGGCAAGTTCCAGGATAGGAAGGGCTACACAGAGAAACCCTATCTTAAAAACACAAAAAGGTCTAAACTCAAATGTCCCTAAATTCAGGGAGGAATGTTACTTTGAAGATCAGTAAGAGAGAATAGAGCTGGTTGGCTGGGTTCTAGAATCTGCAGGAAATAAATAGCAATAGTTACTACCAACATGCAAAATTTGGACTACCTATAGATTTTTCTTGTTCTCAAGAAGTATCTAAAAATCTGGAACTTGATGTGAAATATTTTTAGCTCTAAAATATTTAGTTATTTTAAAACCTTATGATTACTGAATGAAGCATGTTTTGGTAGTTGATCCAACTTTTACTTGTACTTGAATGGCTAATTTCTCCTTTGTCCTGTTTTAATGTCATCGAATGTCCTGGCTGCAGATGGAAAATTGACAGAAATATTAGTAGCTTGTAGTACGTTGGAGGAGAGAAATAGAGGGTGGTATGTTCTGGCTGAAGGAGAAGAGAGAAAAGAAGCAGTAAAATCATAGTAAAAACATGTTTTCCCAGTTCATCCACTACAGAACTGAGCAATGCTAACACGAGTTACCGAGAGTGGAAAGTCAGTAGAATTATCAGTTGTTGGTCAGCTGACCTTGTTAAAACCACTTCAGAAGGAAGTGGTACTGACTGGGAATATTCCAAAGAAGAGCAGAGAATATTGAATTGGGGATGATTAAAGTTCTCAAATTTTCTGAAGAGCCATTATATGGAACTCAAGAATGCTTTTTGAGTCCTTGGCATATAGTTGGAAAGTATATGCTTAGAACATTCTCGAACAAGGGCTTTCGTTTGATGTTGCTAATGTTTTCAGAAATTCTCCTCTCATTATGTTGCCCCCGATATAT
>NC_022024.1:16050254-16077462 GCF_000317375.1 Microtus ochrogaster
ATAGGTAGTGCTTTGCATTTCTTAACTATTATAGATTGATCTCTTTGAGTGGGCATCATGGTTTTGTTTTGGATATACTTTCCTTCCATGATACTTCACCCTCTACTATTATTACCAACACCAGCAGCACTGCTACTGCTACTACACAAACACAGAGAGAGAGAGAGAGAGAGAGAGAGAGAGAGAGAGACAGAGACAGAGACAGAGACAGAGACAGAGACAGAGACAAAGTAAGTTTCTCTTTTTACTCTAAGTCTTGTCTGGAACCATTTACCCTATGCTTCCTTGTAAACCAAACACAGAGATCTGGTAAAAGAGGACTAATGTTCCATACTCCTTCCCACAAGAAGAATCATATGAAAATATAAATTATGATTTATAACCACTGAAAGTGGAATTTAATATATTCTGATCTTCTGTGGTCACTTAGTTTGCCTTTTGATCTCAGTTTTATGATAAAAAGGGAATACTCTTTTTTTTGCTATTTTTAGATTAGAAGAAGTCTTTTAAAGGAATGTAAAATTCCTATTGTAAACAAGTTAATGAATTGAGCAATATAGCAAGGCTATATTTTTGTTTTAAACTTTATCTTAGTTTCTTATACACTAAGCTAGAGCTTTCTCAAAAAAAAGTGCATCATTACTGTCCCATTTTCAGGTTCATCAGCTTGAAAGTTAACTAAACACAGTAACTGTGAACCTAGGAGTTCATGCTAAGTGTGGAAAGCTCAGATAATACATTGAGCTACTTTCACAATACAGTAAAATGGGGTAGCAAGAAAGAATCCCAAATAAAGACTTTATTCTATGTTTATAAGAGGAATAAATAAGTCAACAGGAATAAATGTACCAGAATTATAATAAGAAGCTCAAAGGTTTTGGATTTTTTTTTGTTTCAGAGAAACTGCATGAACTAACTCAAATTTAAGTAATTTCATTAAGCAATTTTAAGGATGAAATAATGCACTCTTTCATCCAATCTCTCTTTTTTTCTCTCTCCCTTTCCCTGTGTCTGTCCCACTCTCGCTCTCTTCCCTTCTCCTTCTCTCCCTAAAGTGTGTGTGTGTGTGTGTGTGTGTGTGTGTGTGTGTGTGTGTAAGGCCTTTTAGTACATGTTCTTTCTATTAGATCTAGAACAATTCATTTAATTTCCTGTCAGAATTAACTTGGATTTTTTAATCCAAGTAAAAAAATCTTTACAATTATCCAAGACTTAGAGAGCATAGATAGGTTTATTATAGATGATAAACTATCCACTTTGCTGGCTTTTTATGACCATGATCCATCTACATCTTACCACTTCCTCTGCTACCATCTACATCCAAATCACCAAGATTTCTCCCTTAAATTACATTAATAGCTTCCTATTTCCTTCCTATTTCCACTGAGTCTAATGACTGCTTAGCCAAAGTGATCTTTACAAAAGCATAAAGTTTTTAATTTGTGGATAGAGCATATATAGAATATGAAAAGAGGGAAGCCAATGATATCACCAAGATATTAGCTCAATTTAACAGAGCAACTGACACCATATCCATTTATATGGATACTTTAATGCAATTTTAATTTAGAAGAAATTGAATAAGAAGGAAAATTGTCTCTTTTACTGAGATATGGCCTTTAGGTTCAGAATTGAAAAGATGAAAAGTTGGTCAAGATATCTAAAGGGTAGCCAATAAATATCTGTTATTATACAATGGAAGATACTTCAGGACAAAGAGGAGGAAAATGATGATTATGAATAGAAACTAGGTTGATTATATGATGAATTATATACTTTTACAAATATATAAAATTTTGTTTATAGAGAAAATTACAGGAAGGAAAGAGCAGGCCTGAAAGGGACAAAGAAGAATAAAGGAGGAACTGATTCACCAGATATAGCTATGTTCATGTCAAAATTGGAAATAAATCCTATTTGAGAAATTTTATGGAGATCAAGCCAGTTTCCTAAGTGAACAACTAAATCAAGTATTTAGGAAAAGGTCAACACCATATTTGCTAATACCAGAGTGGGTAGTGTGTGAAAAAAAAAAGACATTTAAAGGTATTTAAGTTGATATATTCTCAAAGGAAAGGTACAAATTGAAAATTGGCATTTATATAGTGCTCCAGTAGAACAAAAGCAATGAATAGGAAGGATTGATGGAGGCTAGAGACGGAAGCAGGAAAGCAGGGAGAAAACATAGAGATTGTTATCTCTGAATCCACATGAAGGAAGGGCAACTTTCTAAGTCAAACATGTCGAACAAGCCATGTGGAAAATAACAGCTGGCCACTGATAAGACAATATTGCCTGATCAAATATGTGTGGCAAGGATGAAAGATAGGCTCATGAAATACAACGGGTACATCTACGTAGATATAAATGAGTGGTCAAAATTTCTTGGGAAAACTGGCATGATTGCTTATTCAGGGTAGGAGTTACTGTTAATTTTTGAAGAGGAAAGGATTGCAAATCCTCATACAGAAAGATATTTTGTGTTAAGAAATACAAGTTTGAAGACCATTTCAAAATGTACGACTGGTTCACTGGCTGCCAGAAACCCATCATGTAATCAACTTAATATCTATTCATAATAATTGTTTTCCTTCTCTTTGTCCTAAAGCTTCTTCCACTGTATAAAAATAGATCTTTTCCTTGGCTACCCTTTGACATCTTGACTGCCTTTTGATATTTTCACCTTTGAACCTAGAAGATAGACCTCAGTAGAAGAGACAGTTTCCCTTTTGTCCAGTTTCTTCTAAATTAAAATCCCATTAAAGTTTCCATACAAATGGGTCTGGTGTCAGCTGCTCTGTTTATTTCTAAAGGGGATCTTGGCATCTTTTCTTTGTCACTTGATCTGTAGCACTACACTGAGGGCTTAATCAGTATTAGGACAGAAGAAGGGACAATTTCAGGACACCGAGAAGATTTAGCACAAAGAATATCAGCAGGAAGAAAGTTCAATTAAGGCTGATGTAGAAAATGAAGCTCACTGGGAGTGTGCTCCTTCTAACTCTTCAGATGGGGGCTAACTTTACGATTCTCAACTTTCGTCCAATTCTCTGGACCATTATTATATATTTTTTTACATTAAACTTCTCTGGCATAACATAAATTGAGGCTGAGCTTTGAATCATTATAACAAACTCTCCTGTGAGGTAAATCCTTGCTCCAGAGTTTACAGTCAGGGTGAGCAATGCAAGAAAGTAAGCTTGTTGTTGTTGTTTTATCTGAATGACACATTAAAACAATATGTAGAAATACCTACAGATGTAAGCCATGTAGCCCGAGTCCAAATTCCAATTCCACTATATGTTCTGAGCGTTACACCAACTTCACGATCTCTCCATTGAAAGAGGAGACAGAAGCATAACCATAGTGTTGCTATGAGGACTTACTGGCTTTGATCACGGAAGGATTCAAATGAGAGCTCGCCAGAGTTGGTTTATTGTAGTGTTACGATTGTAACTACTACTACCTCCCCTTGCTAGAATTAAAACAACCAGAGTCTTCATAATCTTGAGGAAAAGAAATAATTCCTAGAGTGTAGGTGTTTGTCTACTAAGTGGTCTCTTTTTCATATGTTTTTTTCAATTGCATGATTTCACATCTTCACCAACATATGGTCTATCTCCCCATCTTCCTTCACCTTCCAGCAGGCTTCTAGACTCTGTGTAGCATCTACCAACTCATTTGAGATCTAAACTGATAACTTTAAGTGTTACAACTTTCTAGATTACAGCCTGGTAGCCAGGTCTCTCTTTGCCTGATTGACAAATGTATCTACAGCGCTCTACAGAATATCTGTCGTTGTTGAGACCTTGTTTGCTTCTAAGAAGACAAAGACACTGGTATCTACTTCTTAGGACTATGAACTCTTAGGAGAGGAGTAATTTATTAATATACTTGGCACATGCATTATGCTGGGCAAGTAAACAGGATCAAAAGAAGTTAACTGAACCACTTCTTACAACCTACGCTACCTCTGTATCACATACATGGAAATAGCTGTTCATGATCTTCCCTTTCTCAAAGTAGCTGAATGAAGATTGTGGCCTGTGTATAAAACACACAGTGGTAGCTGTGTGTGACTTCCATATTATTTTGAAAAGCCAGAAATAAACTAGTCCCATACAGAAGCTATAGGCTGTGGTTGGCTGTGGGTTTTAGAATATTTTCTCATGCTTTGTTTCTTTAAAACATAATAGGCTATTGTGCATAATTAGCAGTTACAAACTATGTTCGTCAGCAGGATGTTCCAAAACAACTTATATTCAAAGTTGCTTATTTCCACATAGACTTCTAATTACATATTGGATAATAAACATAAATATTAAAATCACTATTTTGTAAATAGAGTATAAAGCCAAGAGCATATGTCTCAAGAAAGTATTGGAACTGACATATGGTTTATGACTTCATGTAGGCTAAATACATTGTGATTCACTGAAGAGTTTGGAAGCCTCTTACGTAGAATGGTTTCCAAATGGGCAGGCAGCATTTACTAAAATGCATGCAAATGCGTTTCTCAGAGACAAGAAAAATAAAGGTACTAGGATTTAGGGGTGTATAGTACAATTTCAAAAGAGTATATACTGCATCCCTTTGACTTCTAGAGTCTCAACAAATTTACTGATTTTAGTATTTATTGCCTTTCAGAGTAATATTTGCATTTTCTACTGAATGTATGTGAATACTGTTTGTCACAAAAGCATCTGCTTCCTTCGATGATGTCCTTAAGTGATCACAAAAATATTATGATTAATGAATGAATATTTTCTAAACTATTTTCTATTCACTGTATCTCAGAGATAAATACAGTATCTCCTCCTATGAGATATTTTCTTTTACATATTTTGGTCTTACCTATGTAACTATATGGCATAGTTTATATTAAAAGAAATTGAATATGAAATCCAAAATTCCATAGTCAAGAGCAGAGAAAATGAGTAGAAATAGATTTAAATCAAGACCTTGTCCTTTGATCTTGCTCAAGATGCTTAATTTCACTCTGCCTAAGTTTCTTTATCTGCAAAATAGGTACAGTACGGCCTTAGAGTCCCAGAGGAAAGTCAGACTAAGTTGTTATTTTTATTTTAAATAAGAATGTCACTTTATTGAAACATTAGCAGATGCAATATGCTTTTTCCTTCTAGAGTCAGCTCCTGGAAGATGCTTTGATAGCCCCAAGGTGATGTGTGCTCCATCATCTATGTTCTAATATAACCCTGTGAAAGTGTAGAAGTTGACAGTTTATTTAATAATTATTGTACACCATTTTTCATGAATATTATAAAATCATACAGTAATTTCTCTTCAGCTTTAGGAAAGTCAAATGTATTATCAAAATTATTGGTGTAGGCCCCAGCTGGATTGGAAAAATTTAAGTATCAAATCATACTTTATACTCCAAAATATAAATGTCTAAATATAGGTTAGATGTCTATTTTTTTTCTTGTGAGATTAAGTTGGACAACTAAGGTAGTCCACCATGGTTAAAGTATTATGCAAATATATTTACTCTTGTCATTCGTGAGCCTTCTCTGTGATACTTGTACTATTTTTATGTCATTTTCATTAGAATTATACTATGGTACCATGAAGCCTTTCTTGAACTATGTTCGACAGAGAGCTCAACCACAAAGGGAATTGGAGTAAGGAATATAGCTCTGTGGCAGAACAAGTGCTTAATGTGAATAGTGTTTGAGTTCAGAACCAGAAAGATAGGTGTGCTGAGGAGGTTAGAGTAGGGCGATTAAGGCAAAAACCAAAAAAAAAAAAACAAAAAAAAACAAAAAAAACGTGAAATTAGGACTTTTTTTCAGAGCCATTATCGCTCCAAAATTGTTTTTATCCCAAACCACCCTTACCTTTGTGTAAACTTTTGTCTGACCTTCACTTCCATCAAGTGGCTTCCATCTGTGTACCAGGTGTATTATGCCAGAATCTATAATATAGATAGATATATCCACTTTACATCTTCAGCACAAAGCTCTGTGTCCCCAAACACATGACTTCCATGCAAGAAAAAGGCTGGTATTCAATGCTCAGAATAGTTTCATGAACCTGGGCAATAAGGTTTGTGTCGTCTGCCCCCACCAAGTCATTGTATGTGAGGTTGGAGATGTAGAAGAAAAGATGGAAGGCAATAAAATAAGACACGAAGGGCGAGAGATGGGGCCAGTATCAATACTGCTGTGTGGGGACCAGTAACTCAAGACCAAAGGGAAGACCGCAAAAGCTATGCATTTGGAAAAGAAGTGAGTGAAATTTGTTTGCTACCTCTTCAACCTGAATATTATGTCACCTATCAAATAGTGTGCACACATAAAGGAACTATATGAAGGAACAAGTGAATCGTGGCCCTTAGAGTGATGTGTCACTCTGTACAACATTAGGTTTAAAATAATAGGGCAGCAATATATTTAGGGAAGGAGTAAAAATACCATCTCTCTATGAAATGTTGTCAAAAACCTTAGGGATTTTTGGTGGGTTTTGTTGTTGTTGTTTTCTTTTTGTTTGTTTGTTTTTTTTTTTATTTTTCCATTCATAAATTTACATGTCCTCCCCTCCGGCAATTCCCCTCCCCCTCCCTGCTTGAGAGAGGGCAGGGAACCCTGCCCTGTGGGAAGTCCAAGGCCCTCCCCACTACATCCAGGGCTAGTTAGCTGTGCATCCAAATATGAAAATTCTAGCATTTCATATTAACAAATTAATATATAATAGGTTTAATTATAGGCAGTTGAAATTAAATATTATATTTTCACTTATTTTTGAGACAGTATATTATATAGCCTAGGCTCACATCAAACTAATGATCCTTCTGCATGCTCAGCCTCTTTAGTCTTAATGTAAACATGCACAAAGTGCCCCCTATTTTGATATTTATTTGTGATTACAAGTGTTACCGTCCCCAGTCTATATGTGTGTAATTTGGTGCAATTTCTAAAGTATATGTATTTATGGTAATGAATAAGCAGAATAGACTAGCATATATATTTTAGACAATTATGATCTAATCATCTTTCTTAATTCTTAGATACATCATAGCTATTTGGTCAATCTGTAAATACTTTCTAATTATCAGAAATCTCCAAAATAAAAATCTACTAAAGGAAGTCAATCCATGTAGTTTGAACCCATGACATGAAGGGCTGTAATTCTCACTGGGAGTGTTTTTTATGTCAACTGTCAACCAGTATGCATTTTCCTCAGTTTGAAATGACCAATCCATTTTATAAAAACTAAATAAATCCCTAACATTTAGACATTATTTTTGAAATATGTTTCCTTTTTTTTTTTTTTTGTGAGTATGTGCTGGTGAGCCCAGAATTTTTCCTGGAGACTGGAGGAGGTGTTGGATTCCCTGGTGTTGGCACTGCAGACAGTTGTGGGCACACTGATATGGATGTGGTTCTCTCAGAGAGAAGCAAGTCATCTTCATCACTGAGCCATCTCTCTAAGCCCCAAAACATGAATTTTTTTATTGATTTTTATTGATCTCTACATTATTCTCTGCTCCCCTTCCTGCCTCCCCCGTCCCCTCTCCCAAGGTCCCCATGCTCCCAGTTTACTCAGGAGATCTTGACTTCTTCTACTTCCCATGTAGATTCAATCTATGAAAGTCTCTCTTAGAGTCCTCTTTGTTGTCTAGGTTCTCTGGGATTGTGACATGAATTTTTTTGAGATTATAGTACGATACCATCTGACTCTTTCCTTTCTGAACTTTAACCCCTCCCTGATCTCCCTAAAATTCATCACCTCTTTTTTCAATTAATTATTATTGTAGCCATATACATATATACATGAAATTTTTGAAATGGAATTTATGCCCTAGAAATGTTGAAGCATGCACGGGCAGCTCATGTGTGGTGGTTCTGTTGAACTTGTCTTTATTGGGTTTCATAGTCTACGTTGATGAGATGCACTAAGTCTCTTCCTCAAGAGGGCACCGAATCTCATTACACATGGTTGTGAGCTGCCATGTGGTTGTTGGGAATTGAACTCAGGACCTTTGGAAGAGTAGGCAGTGCTCTTAACTGCTGAGCCTAAATATAACCTGTTCAGTATGTATGATGGTACTGGCATGGATGCTTTCATGAATATTTTAAAGAACTTTGTGGTATAAGTAAAGTGGACTTGAATTTTTTACACAAAATATTTTGATAATTTCTGTCACCTATTCCATTGTCTTAATTATTTCACGAAATCCTAATAGTATTTTCTATTTTCAGAATACCATGCTGCTATTTACATTATAATGGCAGTTGTTTGGTTGTTGTATTTGGGTTTCTGTTGTTTGGGGTTTTTTTTTTTGTTTGTTTGTTTCTTTGTTTGTTGAGACAGACACTCTCCATGCAACACAGACTGGTCTTGAAAAACAGCAAGCTTCCCACTGTCATCTCCAAGGGCTGGGGTTACAGCTTTGTACAATCACACCAAGTCCTGGCAGATTTGATGAAGTTTTCAAAGTTCAATTATGACATGAATAATATGTCTAAGAAAAGATACCTTACGATAGAAAAATTGGCCTTCAAAACACATTCGTGCTACATATTTATGTATCTGTATGTAAAGATATATTGTATACACATACACATATAAGACATCATTTAACTCCCTGACTCATTTATGCAAGGACTTTTCATGCTCAAGGAACATAGCTATCTCAAAACAAAGAAAAGCTGTGTCACACAACTGAGATCCAAGCACTTTACACAACTTTGACTTTATCCTGGGCTTCAGACATTTTTCTAGAGGACCTGAGACCCTAAAAGCATCTTTTTTTGTGTGTGAGTCTCTTCCTTCTGTTCAGCACACTCCTTTCCAGTCTGAACTGAAACAGATTTCCCATCAGCTTCTTTTTTGTTTCCTTTCCCAGTGTCTGGATGTGTACCATCCACTCAGTGAATGCTGGCTTTATGAGATGTTGTTAATTCTTAATTCTTTGTGGATTTTAATCACATCCAGAGCAAAAGCCCACCCCACCTCAGAGCCATGACATTTTGAGGAGGCCAAATTGAGGTTTTATGAGACTCTCTGCTTTTAATTGAATGAAAACTTCAGCAGCTGTTTAGCTGGTTAATACTTCCCGTAAATTTTACACGTTGTGTCTTTGCCAACTTTGGAAACGACTTTCAGAGAGCGTCAGCAAACATTCTTCAGAAGACTAATCCTGCCCTACTGGCATGTAAAGAGGCTGCTGCCAGGAGCTCAGTGCATGCAATTGCTCAACAGTCAATCAGTCAATCATCCGAGAACAAGGGAAATGGTCTCAGAGATACACATAGAATTGATTGGTGCCTTCATCTGGCACCAAAAGAACCAGTGACTTTGACATTTTAGTCTGTGGTACTCTCTCGTGATTTACTGTAGATGTTCCCATGTCACGAAAATCACAAGATAAATACTTGGCTTTTGTTTAAAAATCACATTTGAAGGGCAGCTTCTTGGTTTTGGGAGGTTCCATTAAAATAACTTATTATCGTAGGCATTGATTCAGTGCTCTCAAAGGTTAGCGGATACCCTGTGGGATAATCTGTTCTTGCTGTTCCTTCCCTTGTGTGAATGAATAGGGAGTGACAACCCACGGGCCATTTGTCAAGTGTGTTGTAGAAGAGAGTTAATGCTGTACAGTGTACAGAACAGTTTTCAGATATCTGTTTTTATTACAAATCTGACCATTGAAGTTTATATCCATAAACTGAAATCTTTGCGAGGTTACAAAATTCAGAATGGCTTGTGTTTCATTTAGTGGTGTACTGTGTTCTACATTACACCTAAAACCTGTCGATAAATGCATATAAGTTGCAAAATACATCATTTAAATGACATTTTATTTTTATTTTTTATTTTTGGTTTCTTGAGACAGGGTTTCTCGGTAGCTTTGGAACTCTTGTAGACCAGGTTGACCTCGAACATTTTCAAACTTCAGGAAATGCAGCACAACTAATTTCTAATGATATTTCTGGTTATTCTTATGTGTTCAAGTGATGAGAACATGCCATGTTGGGATTCTAGTTGTTAGACCCCCTCAAAAATCCTCAGACCCCTGAATTCTTCTTTGGTATCTTTTAATCATTCATTTTCCCCTTCCCTAGGGAAAATTACTCCATCCTGGGTGTATTTCTTGAGCAGCAACCAATTTTCTTTGGCATCTCCTCCTCCTAGAGCTGGGAAGGCCTGGTTTCAATGTGTAATTAACTTTATTTCGCAACACCATAGAAAGCCCTCCTTGAATCTAACATGATATGTTTTATACGGGGAATTGAGTCAGAACCCTTTGTGCTAACGATTCATTTAAACCTAACACTGATATTCCAGCTAAACATGCTTTCTGGCACTCAGTGGAGCTTGCGAGTTTGCTTAGTGATTCTCTGAAATTTCCCCTCCATGGCCCTCAAGAGACCTGTCAAATAAATAGCAGATGTAGAGATTACCAGCTACAGTTGCATGCTTTATAAAACCAGACGCTCAGCCAGGGATTTCCCACTGGGTCTCTTTATATTAGAAAGAAGCAAAGATCTACCAGCCACAAACCAGAAATGCATCAGGAGAGTGTATTCCTTATAGAAAATTTTGAATGTAACTCTGCCAATTTTGATCAGGAAAATTTGGTCAAGATGGGAGGAACCGTATCTTCAAGATAAGGTATAGTCAGTTTGTCTGAAGCAACTGACTTCACAACACTATTATCTTCCCTAGTAGAGCTATGAAAGGGAGGAAATTTTAAATTGGCAGCTAACTTTGCTGTGTATTCTCACGGCCTTGAGCATTCCGCATTCATTCATGGACTTCTCAAGGAAAACAGACGAAAGACCACAACTGATTGTACCTTGATAGCTCCTCAGAAAAACAACACAAAGGCAAATGGGAAAGAACGATTCATCCTACTGAGAGGGAAAAAAGATACAGTGATTGTACTAAAGGCTCTTAGGTGTTCATCGGAAGGATTAAATGAAGGCTATCCACAGATACTTCAACAAAGCTTGAAGTTTCAAATATACAAGATTTATTTCTCCATTGTATGAAAAGGATTTAAATTTGTGAGTGACCTTTCACCTATAATGCCCCAAAACAAAGCATATGCAAAGGCTATCTTTCTATTGATTTTTGAGTTAAAAGTCTAAATAGATGTTGATAAACACGATCAAACAATAAATTGTGGAAAATAACAATATAGGAATTGACATAATTCCCAAGGACCAAATAACTGTTTATTAATTATTATGGTAGACTCTAGAAAATATAATCTTCAAAGAGTGATGACATATTTAATGTTTAATATTAAAAAGTCAACACCAAAGACAGAGGAAACAGATTTAATGCAACAGACAAAGTCAATAGTATCTTCCCTTTCCATGTTTTATATTGATTGTAAATGTTGCGATGTAATATGAAGTAATAATGAGCAATACAAGATCTTTAAAATCTTAACACATTAGATAATTCCAGTAACATGCATTTAAGTGTGTAAGAGCTCACCACTCAGCCTATCTTCTAATGTTCTACTCCATGCCATATGCTTTGCAAAGTGATTAGCCTGCCTTAGCATTTCAATCTTATATATAACTAAATGACATATAGTGTATTATAACAGGAGGGCCTGCTTGTTGGGGTTTCTGTCCTGCCCACAGCTGGTAAAATCACACAGAGGGTCTGCATTAATCATAAACTGACTGGCCCATTAGCTCAGGCTTCATATTAGCTCTTATAGATTATATTAACCCATCATTCTTATCTGTGTTAGCCATATGGCTCAGTACTTTTTTCAGTGGGCCTGGTCACATCCTACTTCTTCAGTGTCTGGACAGAACTGCAGAGAGAACTTCCTTCTTCTAAGAATTCTCCTGTTCTCATTGCCCTGCCTCTACTTCCTGTCTGGTTGTCCCACCTATACTTCCTGCCTGGCTACTGGCCAATCAGCATTTGTTTAAAACATAATTGACAGAATACAGAATTGTCCCACACCAGTGTATCATTGCCCATTTCTCTGCACATGAAAACTGTGACTTCACTACTTTCCTAACAACAGCAAAGTTATTCACTCCCAAAATGGAGATTTCAAGTCAGGGTAATCTGTCTCTGCTTTTGTACGAGGGAGCCGCTCATACACCACCCTATAGTTCATGAATCCCATTATTTTTGAATGTTAACTTTTGGGTTGAAATACTGATAATGTTTTTAAGTTATTGCATTATTTAAGAAGAATTTGAATGACCAGGAAATAGATATATTTTATGTCATCTTTCTTAGTCATTTGCTGAAGTGTATTACTCAGATTGCCTTCTGGAGCTGACAAGATTCTATGTAACCAGGTGCTTTGCATGCTAAGCAGATCTTTTCTCCGGTGGTCTTCATTGTGGTGTCTGAGAGTTGCCTGTTTACCCCCCCCCCAACTTCTCATGAAACTATACTTTAATTTATTAGCCAAAGTCTGCAGCTGTGGAAAGTACCAAGTCTGACCATGAAGGGCAAGAAGCATAGGAAGGGCAGGATACATTTTGGATGCTGTCCCCTACTCCCGGAAGTGAGTAGGCAAGCCCTTTGTGCAGTGTTTCTCTCCCTGTCTAGTTCTACGTTCTTCTGTCTCTTCAGTCATTTGAGATTTTGTGATAACCTTCCATCTCTTTCCCTGCTGTAAATGTGACAGTTGCTTCCTGTTCTGGATTATGTAAACACACACTGTTTATTTTCATGGTTGCTCCATAATTCCTAATCAAAGCTCCAAAGCAGATTTCTTGTATTCAAAATAACTAGAAGACTTTTTATTCCTGAATTAGATCCTGGACTCATAGAATCACATTTGTGCGTAAAAGGTTGAAGCTAAATGGATCTGCATAGTTGGTCAATTCTGTTCTTGGACTGGAAAAGAATAAATAAAACTTGGGAAAATTAACTCACACATGCAACCAGGAACGTTGTTTTCTAGCAGGAGTGTCAACCGTGTGGAATCCAGATTGAATTAATCATATCCAAGAAGTATTCTTTGAGCTTATAGCTGTCATCTGCCATGCATGTAGAATGCATATAACATTTTCCCCTTTCATGTGGACCCCAGGGGTTCCACTGACTGACTGTAGTTCAGTTTATTAGAGCTCACTCCAAGTGAAATACATTTAACATCACTATGAGTTTACTTTGGTCAGGATTTCATAGTCAAGGCTGTTTTGTTTCAGAAAAGTATCAGTTTGTATATTGCTTCTGCATTGTCTTCACCAATAATTCATAAACTAAACTGAATGTTTGATGATACCATGAGTGCTGATATCATTTGTACCTCCATGCCAGTCATATGACATATACTTACAGTCATTTCAGTTATTAGAAGAGGTGCACTGAATAAATTTTTCCTTTAACCAAATAAAGAAAAGAAAGAAACAGCAATAATAACAAAATAAATCAGTATTCCATGTCCTAAGATAGTAAACATTTATTTAGTTAACAATTTGTTGATTGGTCACCTGGTCTGGACTCATACCAATCAAGGTCATATCTACTCCATCTCATCCAGACATGGAAGTGGCGATTTTGGGAGAGCATACGGCTCTTAGCAGCATAGATGATGAAGGCTTGATCAGTCCATATGATGTTCACTAACCTTTCAGATACCCTAGTTGTACATTGCAAATGAATAGTTCCGTGAATAGTGAGCAAAGATCACAATTCTATATGTGTGTGACGATCACAGTGGACAGAAGCAGTTAGGTGTCCAACCCCAATTCAGTGCTGGAGAAACAAACTCCATAGAGTGGACTTTGTAACTATCATTATAATCCACCACATAGAAGATGTATAACTGGACCAGTATCTCATTTATACCAGGGCATATAATAAACTAAAACTGTTTTGAGGGGGACATGCAGGAAGATACTTTTCTATGGGATAATGGGAGAATTATAAACTTAGCCTTAGTTTCCAAATGAGCATGAACATCACAGAAAGAAAGAAGGACAAACAAAAAGGACATTTGGTATCTGTCAACAGAGAAATGACTTAATGGAGAGCCAGTTTCTAGTCAGAGATTGGTCGGAGATAAAGGTCAGGCTGTGGTCAGGGCTTGCTCTTTCAGTTCTTGATGGGGAGCTGATGTGGTTTGAAACATTGATTTCACCACATGAAGTAAACAAAAGATAATTATTGTATTTAGCATGTTTCAGAAGATCCATGTGCTTCAGACTCCCGCCTCTGGAAGATCTGAAGTAGCTATCCTAACCCAAGAGATGCTGTAGGAATTCAGGATCCGTAGAAACAAGTCTAGTAAAAAGAAAAAAAAAAGTACCATTCAAATGACTCAACTGTCTTATGTATTTATCTCCTTTCGTGTCTCCTGTTTGTCATGATATATGTTAGGCAAGTGTTCCAAGATCTGTAATTTAGCTTATTTCTTCAACTTTAATACGTTTCCTAGCAACTACTGAAAGACATCTCTCTTTTTTCGTATTTTTCAGAAAAGGCAAAATAAATCACATTAGCTTAGCCCACATCTGCTTCCTTCTGAGAACATTCACATTCTCATGGAGAGAGTCTGCTGTGCACTGTGCTCAGAGGCAGTTGCACTCGGCATGCTTCCTGCCAGGTCTCATCATTAGGATGCTGGCACTCCAAAACCCACTGCCTATTTACCATTGCTGAAAGACTAAAATACTAAAGACTATGATTATCTGATGGTCTCTGCTCATTTGGGGCCAATTTGGTTTGAAATTTGATGTAAACAACACATGAGCTCTAAGAAAACTAAATGATCACTTCGTTATGAACATGTTAGAGGTGTTGTGGTAGGTTTTGCATTTAGCACCCTTTGAAGTTATATTTGCCAAATGCATTTAATGTTTTCAGAGCTGCTGGTGTTTTCTACCTAGCCTTGCCCTTGATAAGTCATGGCTTGATCATAGCCCTCCATAGTTATCTAAGGAGCCTTATGGCCGCCATCTTCCGGCAATCATGAAGATCACCCACAGAAACCTCGACAGTCAGAGGAGATGCGTATTAATAGTTGCAATTCCCAGTGCTTATAAATAAACACTGGGAGCCTGGAATGATCAACAAATTGTAACTATTATTAATAAAAGTACACTAGACTCTGAATGTTATGTTCTTATTAGGAAGCACAATTTGGAATTGACTTAGGAAAAATGTTTTACATGGTATAGCTAAAGTCCTTTATCTAGGCGTTAACATGGTGCTTCTGTTACAATCAGACATGAGATGTTTGGAAATTATGGAGTTAAAATCAAACATTATTGAGAAGAATGTTTTGCATACTAAGAAACAGAAGGCCATGTAGCTTGACAAATTAACACTGGTCGTTAATTGTACACGCAAATGAAGGCGGTATAGTGTCAGTAAAAATTAATAGGTGTTAGAGAAGGGAGGGACAGTGTCATAGCTGACTTGCGTCTGACTAACATGAAAGGTCCCCAAACGGATGCAGTCATCTTTGAGTCCATAAAAACAGAGGCTCAGAGGAGGACGATGTGGAGCAGAACTACAGTGACAGACACATGGGGAATAAAAGCTCACCTTCAGAGGGAGGCATGTCCTTATGACTTAAGAGCAGAAGCAGCAGTTGATCAAAGTTCTCTCTGAGTCCCTTTGCCCTTGAGTTTGAAGTAAAAGTCTCTGGTCGTTGAAGGTGTTTCCTAGTTCAGTCTTGAGTTCTAACTACCCATTTTCTAGAAGATGCCAGACCATCCAACTTTGGGTAATTTTACAACTCTGTGTAGTCTGTCTTTGAACAAAGAACAGAATGTTCCAAAGCTCTGCCCTTGCTGAGACAAGTCCTTCAGATCACTTTCATTGCTGTCACCAGGGCACCCAAGAGCATTCTGATTTTTTTTTTATCCCTTAATCCCCAATATAAGTTCCTCTATTTGGGGGACATTCTGTATCGTTAGTGGTGATTTTCTCTGACTTTGGCAGTTCGGGTGTGTCCAGGATTTCTTACTCTCCTGTGGAGGATCTTGCTATGCCTGCAATGGAAGCCTCATTATTTTTGAACACTATGTTAGCACTGTTTCAACCGCTGTCCATTGTGATTCTAGGTATCTTGTCCAATGCCCTTCATTGAAAACTCATGATACCCATGCTTCTCTATGTGGGGATAGTACATAAGAAGTCTCATGTTTATGCTTTGAATGCAGATTACTGTGCTGCTTCTAGGAATTCAAACAATGGCTTAACCACTTCTTTGTTTTGTTTTACTAATTTCCTTTCATCTCAGTGAGGCAATATTTCGAAGTCAGTTTTGAGTGCATAAAAATACACAACAATCAAGTGTGGGGGGTGACTTGTGTATGTATATGTTTGAGTCTGAGTGCACATGTATGTGGGCAGATGGAGGCCACAGGTTGATGTCAAGAGTCATATTCTGTTGCTATCTCTCTTAGAGTTTTGTTTAAGGATCTTTCACTAAACCTGGAACAGTCTGGGATGGCTACACTGGTTGATCCATGAGCCCCCGGTGTCTATTTGTCTCTGATCGCCCTGTGCTGGTGTTGCAGACCCGTACAGTCATGGCTAACTTTTCCATGTATGCTGGCAATATAAGCTTAGGTTCATATGCTTTCAAGCGAGCTTCCTACACACTGAGTTATCTCCCCTGCTTCAACATAGTTAACCATAAAGACATATGCAGAGGACTGTGTCTGAATTTTGTATCTGAATATATTTTTCCCAGGGATATATTAAATGTGGGCAGAGAATAAGTTCAAAATAAAGGTAGTGTGTGAAAATAAATTACTTTATGTTTGCTTAGAAGATAATTAAAAATCAAGCAAGTAGTTTCAGTATGGACATGTACAATGGCTTAAAATAATTGTGGAACGCTTAGAAATAAGAGCTTGAAAGCATTCTATTACTGTAGAATAGGTTTTTAAAATGTAAATCGGAGATACCACATTCCATTAATCATAATAGCGATGCTTCATATTGCGTGATAAACTCTGCTTTTGCAGATGTTTCCCATTAGAGTTAATCCTCGCTGCGAGATAGGCAAGGCAGATAAGAATCCGATCCCAGCATTTTCGAGAAGGAAAATCCAGCCCCAGTAGTAAGTGGTGGGACTGGGAGAGCTGCCCAGTGCTTCTGACTCTAGGCTCCAAATTCTGTCCTTCTAAACGGTTCAGTAATTTAACTTTATGGCAGAGAGGGGGCAGCAGGCTGGGGAGGAGAGGTTAAGGGATTGGGGCAATTACACATCAGTTTAGGTCAGCTTCCCTTCTGTCTGGAAAGAAAATTTGCTGCTTGTATTTTCTGTGTGTTCTAAAAATGCTTGAGCCTATGTTGCAAGTATTTCTTGAGAAACTGCTTCAATAACAGGACAAAGTTTATTTTAAAAAAAAAGAATCTTTTAAAAAAATCATTTGGAGACTTGAACCTGCATGTGCATAAACACAGTATGGCATATGGAGATGATATGGAGATGATACGTCTGTCATTTGGGGGGTTTTGGTCTGTTGTATTTTCATTGTCACTTTTATTTTCCACTTTATTTCACAAAGTCTGATGATTTGTTATGGAATCAGATGATCTCCTTAGCCATCTAGCAATTGTGGTCCATTTGAAATGAAAGAATTCTGAGATGAAATTTGGAGGCTTTTAAGGTGGCTGTTAATACGATGACATTTGAGGTCTTGGTGCTCTGTTGTGGTCCTGTGGTTCTCTGAATCAGTGAGCTGCTTGGCTTTTTAGTGTGACAAAGCCCTCAGACACATTGACTCTTGGCTGACTGTCTTACAGGCATGTTCATTGTGCACCACCCAGTGGTGCTAGTAGCTATAGCATGTTGCAGAAGAAAAGGGAATCGTACACTTCAAAAATTTTGTAATTGTTAAGGTGACCTTAACAAGAGACAGAAGCCAGATGTCACCATGTGTAATGTTTATATATACATACACATACTTATATATAAATGCATATATATTACATGTATGTATGTATTTATTTATTATATTACGTTTATATGTACATACACATATGTATATATAAATACATATATGTATATATGTATGTGTGTATATAATGTATGTGTATTTATATATAAAATACTTGCATATATGTGTGTATAATATTTATGTATACACATACACATATACAAACATATATACATATATGTATACATATGTGTAAAACCTTCCCGATCATTTTTGGGATTTTTTGGTTGTTTTTGTTGTTTGTTTGCTTAATTACGTGCTTGTTTGTTTAGAACTTATGAAGCAAGAAATTAATAAAAATGCCAAGAAACAAAACAACCAAAATTGTGTTTTAAAGTCTCTTTTGCCCTGAAAGTTTCATTGCTATTTCCTGTCAATACAGGATGGACAGAAGTATGCCTGGGCTGTTGAGTTTTTAGCTCTATTACTTTCACTGTGGCTTTCAACACAGCAGACAGAATGTTACCTCTCAGTTTCTAACTGCAGTGATTTTAAGACTAAGCAAATGTAAAGTATGATTTTTCCCACATGACAGTTAATAATAAAGAAATTGCAAAACAGAATAAGAAAGAAAGGAGAAGGTAGAAAAAGAAAGAATGTTATTTCTCTCTCTTGAGAAAATTTACCAACTTTGTCATTAATGATATTAAGGGCTTACATCATAGGAATGAGTTGTGCAAAGAACATTTGCATACGCCCTCTTGTGACCTTGTTTTTTCTTGGTGGGACACGAGAAAAGCAGAGATGCTGCTTTTGTATAGTCTATAGATTCAGAAGCAAATGTGTCTTCTGTGTTGAAAGGAGCTTAACTGTTAAATCAGACTGCTTTAAATTTGTAAATAGTATTTATCCATGCTAGTATTTGTAAACAGAAGTTCACCTCCCCCTTTAGACCCAGGCAGAGGCCTCCTTAAGACAGTTGGTTGTCTCCACCATCCCCAGCCTATAAGATAATAGATTTGGGTGGGTCCAGATGATATGCACCTGTGAAAGTTCATAGATCGCTCTTATGGTGATGGTCTCCGTGTCAACCTTGAGAAGCATTGAGCCGTGCTAATGGGGTTCCACCAATCGGTTTGTCATTAATTGTTAGAGTGAGATATTATATACTCAGACACTAACCCTCTCCCCAGATTCACTCCTCCTGCATTTTCTTAAAAAAAAAAAAGAATAAGAAATAAAAAACCAGGCCTCTCAGGGATATCAACCGAACACAGCATAACAAATAACAATAAGACAAAGCACACACCCTCATATTCAGGCTGAATGAGACAACCTAATAGGAAGAAAAGGTCCAAAGCAAAAGCAAGAGCCAGGGACACCCAGTACTCACAGTTAGGGGTCCCCAAAGACTATTAAGTTACACAACTATAACACAAATGCAGAGGACCTGCTCAAACACACAGAGTTCATGATTGTCACTTCTGTCTGTGTGAGCCCCTGTGTGCCCTGCTTAGATGATTCTGTGGGCCATGTTTTCCTGGTATCCTCAAACCTCTCATTTTGACCATCCTTTCTCTCTCTCTTCTGCAGGATTCCCTTGGCTCTGCATAGTGTTTGGTTATGGATCTCTGAATCTGTTTCCATTAGTTGCTGGGTGAGGCCCCTTTTGTGACAATTGGGCTAGACACCAATCGGTGACCATAGCAGAAGATCTTCAAGTATTGAAAATAATATTTTAAAAACCCAAGTGGTTCTTTTTTGTTGTCCTAAAATCAAAATGGAATCTAAAAGTTTTTGTGCTGTTCTTTTTCAAAAAAAAATATTCCATTATTCCCTTGCCTTGTTAAACATTTGCAAGGCATTCCCGGTGTTCGTTTTAAGTACCAGATATGGTAATAGCCAAGGAGCCTTTTCCCCATATTGTGAGATGGCTGTCTCAAGTAATGGGAATAGCTGGAGGATGTTAGAGTTCACGCCATGTCATGAGTGACATAGACTTTTTGCATGCACCAGGAGCACAAATCTTGAGCCAGAGGCCTTTTTTTGTTTGTTTGGTTGGTTGGTTGGTTGGTTGGTTGGGTTTTTTTTGTACAGTGTTTAACACCATCAGCTTGGGAAAACATTTCACCCTTGATTCAGGATCCTTTTCTTTGTAGGGAAACTGCGTCACTCTCAGGGAACTTCCTCCTAGGATCAAGTAAGTTAAACTCTGAAATACTGAGTGAAGATGTCCCGCTCACAATACAGTGTTATGAAGAACACTATACAGCCTTAGCAGGTTGCTGTTGGCAATGGAAATGCAATGGAAATGAAGTCAACGAATGTGCTGTATGGTTATAACACTCAGTCCCTTCCCTAACACCAATTAAAAGCATGCACTGTAGGAAGCAAGATCATCTATCAGAGCCCACAGGTCAGAGGCAGTGTAGACGGTTCTTCATTACATATTTGATTTCTGCCAGGCTGGTTTGATTGATTGTTCACACTGACCATGAAATTGCCCCGGATGATTGGGACACTTAGGTTAGGGGAGAAAATGCTGACTGAGTTACCAAAGGGTTTAGCCCATTTGAAACAGTAAGAAGGGTTAGGGAGTGGAAAACATGGCTTCAAATGAGTGAAAGAAAATTTGGGAGAGATGAACTGGATAGAGAGGCAGTGCTGAGGTCCCCCTGGGCAAGCAGAAGTGTGGGGAGCCTAGGCCGTCATCATTTCAGATGGTAAGTGCTCACAGACTCTGCTTCCTTACCATTTCCCCCTCTCTGGCCCTCTTCAAGGACAAACTATGGACATTAGCATTTATGCTGTGGCCACAATGGCAAACACAGCACTTCCCCATAAATGCTGGCTGACTTCATCTGGTTATGGATGGGACAGTTTATGTCTGGTCTGTCATTTTCTCTATAAGGAAACTACACATGAAAAAAAAAATTCAGACTGTACTATAGTTAGTATGTAAACCCTTCCCGTTCCTTTCAGATCAGTTTACATATATGTCTATTTCTGTTCATTTAAAAATTTCCCATGGCTGATATGGAAATAGAGAGACACCAGAGGATTCCAAAGAGACAAATCATGTTGCGAATTTACAATGATAAATGCAGTTGTAAATAGAAATATCCGCCTAATTTCTGTTCCACAACATCTAACCCTTGAGCTAAGTGTGTGTTTGATGTCTGTCCAACACAGAAGGTCTGGGAATGATAGACTAGCTTGCTGATGATATGATCGATTTAATCTTGCTATATGATAGGAATCACCACAGTAGCCTGCCGAGGTGTAACGATTTAGGGAGGAAGCCGTTCTCCAAAAGTATTAAGGTCAGTATGGTGACAAAAGAAAGTAGTATTACAAATATGAATGTCATATTTTATTTTCTTTAATTGGTAATCACACACGTCAAGAAGTTAACTGTACTCATGGCACATTCCAGAATTTTATTGATAAGCAGTCAAATAATATAATTTAAAACATTAAAAATTAAGTCAGTGTTTATTTTGCGTTCTTTTTTTGATCCCATGTGGTTCAGGCTGGCTTTGAACTCTCTAAATAGCTGGAGCTGGCTCTGAATTCCTGGTCTCCTTTCTTTTCTCTCTTGTTACTAGAATTATAGATGTTCACTTCCATACTTGGCTCTACTGGAATCTCTGTGGGGTTTGTTTATCTGTTTGGGGAAGGGCAGTACTAGGAACTGACCCAGAATTCTCTAGGCAAACATTCTACTACTGAAATATATCCTTACTCTATAGACTTCATTAAGCTGAGTTCCTTTGTTTTAGCCTGATATGACCAGCTCTAGAAGAATACCTGTGGATTTCCTGTTGATGACTCTATGAGCTTTAAACCAATCTCTATCCAGTGTCTGTTAAGTGGTTAACAATATAACTAGTGCTAGTGCCAGCCTAAATTACAAATTTGAACTTTTCCGCTGACTGACTCTGGTTGACCTCCACACCCTGCTGACTGCTTGCGGAACATTGCACTTTATCTCCACACCTTTGTGGCTAATGGCTACAATATCTTTTACTCTGGCTCTTTCCATATCTTCATATTTTCAAAAAAGTCATTTAAATAATTATCAGAAAATGAATGCGAAATAGCTTCAAGAGCCATGGAGTTGAGATATGAGTGAGCAGTTAAGATGCTGGCTGATCTTCCAGAGGACCTGGGCTCCATTCCCAGCATCCACATGGAGTCTAGCAAACATCTTAACTCCATTCCCAAGGCGTCTGATGTCTCCTGGCTTCTACAGGCTTCTACAGGCTTTCATGTACATGGTGCACAGATAACATGGAGATAAAAACCACCCATTTAAGAAAATAAAACTAATAAAATCTCAAAAAAAAAATCACAGCCATCCTCTACTACCTCCCCTTCCTGTTCACAACAGAGGAAACTGATTTTGCACTATTTAACAGTTTCCTGAGACACTCATTTCAACATCTCCAAGTGATATGCCATAATATTAATGTATGGATTTTAGAGATTTTTATGTTGCTTTTTATAAAAACATGAGATTTGGTTCCTCTCTTTTTTTCCATTCCATTTATCCTATCCCCAATATACTTACATTATAATTTTCATCTAAATCCATATATTTAAGTTATTTCCATGTAAATATCCTTCACTGCCAAACCACATACAATATACCCTGATTACAGCCCTTTCTAAAGCAAAATTTGTTGTCCTTTTTTTTGTGCCTACCACTGATAATCATAGCACCCCTTTTTTAATTTAGATGTTTAAAAACCAATATCCAAATATTTTCTGTGGTTTCCAATTGCTCTGTAAAGGTCATCTCCGTAAAATTTTTCTTTAAGCTGTCAGAATGCGTGTTACTTGTAGTATCTGTCCGCTGTCAATAATTCTAAAGTCAGCACTCTGTGTTCCATCGAAATGACAGCTCTCTATTCTGTCTCACAGGAAGATGACATGCTGCCAAGGCATGCACATGAAAATGCTTATTCCCTTCCTCCTGTATTCAGCCACCTGCATGAATTTTCTTATTTTTATCCATATATTCCTAAGGGGTTATAGATAAGAAGATTTTTTTCATAACACTTTGAACAAGTTTTTTATCTATTTATTTTCCTAGCTTGTTCTCTGGCAGCCTGCATAGTATTAGAGATTGGAAACCACAGTCCTCCA
The DNA here is from genome assembly GCF_000317375.1 of Microtus ochrogaster. Classification (NCBI taxonomy): domain Eukaryota; kingdom Metazoa; phylum Chordata; class Mammalia; order Rodentia; family Cricetidae; genus Microtus; species Microtus ochrogaster. The sequence goes on from NC_022024.1 coordinate 16,073,267, forward strand.
GAATCTAGAAACTTCTCTAAAACCACTAGACTTAGGAGGGTTATTGAGACTGGCGATGTCATTTCATGCTTCCTTTTGACAAGAACTTGAAATTGTTTTCTTCTCTGTGGCCCTTTAGCTATTAGGATATTTTTGTTATCCCTGATTATTGGTATCACTGTTTAGCTTTTTATCTACGCTGAAAACTTTTATGATTTTATTCAAAATGTCTCTTCTATTGGAAATATACATTTCACTGACATTTAATCTAATGACTTTATTCTTCAATATGATGCTACATATTATGCTATTTTGTATTGCTTAAATTTTCATTTTTAAATTTTCCAATTTAATCTTCTAGTCTTTTAACCTCTTTAGCTCTAATAGTTTTGACTTCAAAACACCTTATGCCATGTTTCTTCAAATATTTATGTGTTTGTTTGCATGTATGTGCCTTTCTCCTGGTGGATATACTGTCTCCTTCTTAGTAGAGTATAGGATATTAATTATAATTTCCTTGACTTTTCTTCTGCTCCTCATTTGAACTGTCTTACTTGGAATTGTTGTATCTGTGTATATTAACAATACTTAAATTTATCTCATCAAATTTTTGGTAGTCCTTAATTCTTTTCTTTTTGAAGATATCTCTTCTTTTTTATTGTCTTTTATTGAAAATAGATTTTTTTCATGCAGTATATTCTGATTACAGTTTCTCTTTCCCCCTCCCCTCTCATCCAGATTCACACCCTTTCTGTTTCTTGTTAGAAAACAAACAGGCATTTAGGGAATAATAAGAAGATAAGATAAATCTGAGGTCAGCTACCTTATCTTATGTGAGTTACTTCTTTGCCTGGTGCTTTCCTGTTTTCTAACCTCTTCCTTCTGACTTCCCATATGTGCTTTCTCCATGGTCTATTCAAATCAAAACCTTCATGATTCTCTGAATTTACTCTTTTGTCCAATTTTTCTGCTCCTTTGTAGATTTTAGTTATCCTTCTATTCCGTGAAAGAATCTTCTCTTCTCCTCCTGCCAAAGCTGTCCCCTTTGTGTGGTGGGCCTCACTTCTCTATCATTTTTCTGTTAGCTTCATCCATAGTTTTTGTTATTGTTGTCATTGCCAGCTTTTTTTTAAATAATTCATTCTTAAAAATAAATTATTAAAATGAATTCATTCTAAAAAATGAAATAATTCATTCTTAAAAATGAATTATTAAAAATTGTTTTATGAAAAAACATTTTAAAGGTAATTGAGATCTATTATGTGATTTTTAGTTGGAAGATAATCTACTCTTATTTTTATTTTAAAGTTATAGTTGGCTAAAATAATATAGGGGATACTTTATTGCTTGTCACACCTGAATTCCAAGACTATTTCTGCAATATTAGAGGAACTGGGTTGAGAAATTGAAGTGAGGCCGTTAAAACTCTGATGATGTCTCAGGGTCAATAGGTATGAAGAAAACAGATTTTTCAAGTCTGGCTCATTTATTGATTCAATAAATGCAAAAAAGAATTCAAAAGGAAGTCATTAGACTACATGTTGGCTTACAAACCTACTTGACTTCATAGGCCATCCATTTATTTTTAGAGGTTATTCATTAATATGTATTCATTGTTAAAAAAATCTTCATAACTGGGAAATGTGCAGCCATGCTGTACTCTTTCATGGTAAGCTTATTACATGTGTATTGTGAAGGTATCTATTATACCAAAAGCTTTCAAATGGATGTAATAAATAATTTTTTCAAGTGATGCTCAATATTGAGATTCTTAGAGATTTTGTAATTTAGTCATTTTTTTTTCCTATAATGAGTCTGATATATCTGAGTCTGCACTGTACGTTTAAAGGGTTTTATTTAGCTCACAGTTTGGAGACTCAACAACATGGAAAAAGCTACCGTGAAGCTTCCTATGGATGTATCTCCCCATGGTAGATAACAGCATCCCTGTGGGCGTTGAGAGGAGGAAAATAAAGTGCTAAGCAAGAAACCAAGTGACTAGGCAAGGGTCAGGTTTGTCTTTTATGACTACCCTCTTATTAGTACTAACTCAGGAATCTTAGGAGAATGATCCCTTTTAGTGGCATTTCTCCAGTGACCTAAGTACCTTCCTCTAGGCTCCATCTCTTAAATAACCCTGTGCCTGCATAGCCACAAATAGAACTGAGGCTCAACATGAGCTCCTCAAGGAAAAACTGCATCAAAACTTTAGCAATCTGCAAATAGAATGGGAATTCACTGATCTCTTGGTCCCCTGAGTTCTGTAGCCAATTCAAGGTGCAGCCTGTGATCAACTCTCTCAAGCTAAGCAAAAGTACCTTGTTTTGTGTCTTAAGTGATTTTCCAACCTTCTTTGTTGATTGTGTCCAACCACTCTTGATTTCTTCTTCAAAAAATTAAAGTCTACAAGACTATAAAGATGTAAACAGAATGTGTAGTTAGATCATCATGGAAAAGGGGTACAAAGACGTTAAGAGCCAGGGGTAGTAGATATCTAAGGCAAAATGTGTTCGTCAGACATGACAGGGCTCTGTACACATTCTGTGCAGCTGTTGCTTTATTCACAAGACCTACACAAGATTAAACCTCCCAACATGCTAGCAGGGATAGGGGAGGGGATCATGGAGTCCCACTCCTCTGTTGACAAAAGTGATTGCTGAAGTAGGGAGAACCTGTTTTATTTAGGGATGCTGCCACTGAGAAGCTACTCAGGAAAGATGGTCTTACAGCCATTCCCATACTATGTGTACTCAATGGGTTTAAAAGAGCACATGAAGTTGGTAGGGAAAAGTGATGGGGAACAAGGGAAGAATTGGTGGGAAGGAAACAGTAGGTAGATCGGATCAGAACATACTATATGCATGATTTATTAAATAAAAATATAATACATAATTTCTCTCAAGCCTAAGGTTTTGTACCATTTGCAAGAACATGCTGCTCTGTATTAGAAGTGGCTTTAGTTACTTATGGGTTAAAATTCAGAAATTCAGTCTTTGAGAAAAAGGCTCGCTCGAATCCAGGTTCTCCCTTTTTCTCTCTCTCTCTTTTCTGTCTGAAACTATTGTCTGGTCAGTGCGCAAGATTGCTGCTTATTGTGACAACACCACTATTGTTCATAAATGGCCAGATGTAATGATGCCTGTCAGACTTGAGTGACCATACCCTGTCTGCATCCTCCTGGCCTTCCTACTTCCCAGTGTCAGGTTGATTTGCCTGCCTTGTTTTGATTTCCGTTATCTCTGGGCTCACTGTTTTCTTTCTTGAGAAGATGCCTGTGGAAGGGGAGAGGCATGAATGCTTTCCTAGGCTCTGGCATTGAACATTTGCTTTTTCTTCTCTGGGCCAAGGGCTCCTGTGAAAATCAGGCCAAAGGGATGCTTGTCAGGTTCTTTCTCTGGCCTTTCGTTTCCTTCTAATGTTTGGTTCCAAGGAATGCTCGCATCATTGGTCACTCTCCTTCAGCCGCTCTTCATGATCTCAGTGTACCTATTCGTTTGTTGTTGTCTGAGGTTTATAAACATATATAAACTGTAAGTATTATGCTTACAGTTAATATCAGTGCAAAATAGTTTTGAAAATAGAAAAGTACATTTTAAATATCATTAGTGAAATATGATGAACATTCAAGCTGATAGACATGTAAACTAGCATTGTAACCATGAACCTTAATGTCTCTTGAAGCCCAAGAGATATTTATTAATTTATAATTTGTTATCTTACAATAGATTAATTTTAATTCTAGAACAAGAAGAGTCTCTGTGTCTGGGGAACAACAGTTCTTTAAGGAATGTAGTGTTACTGCCTTAGTGCAGAGAAGGAGTATGGGATGAATAAGTGCAGGGTGACCTTGACTCACCAGCTGCTTGGAAATCTAGTCACACATGCTGCATTTATAAAACATGCCAACGGTCATCATGTCTTTCATTCAGATAAATCTAATTCCGACTGAAGAATCTTGATAGCCTCCATTCCGTAGACTACTTGCCATTCATTGAACATAAATCATTGCATCCACATAAGTAGCTTAGTATTATCTATGGAGTAAGTAAAACAGGCCTAAATGTTTATATGTAGCTGAATGGCAGGTTATACCTTGCACACTCGTCAAGAACTAAATTGAACTTGCAAGTGGTGGTGGCACATGCCTTTAATCCCAGAACTCAGGAGGCAGAGCAAGGTAGATCACAGAGAAACCTTATCACAAATAGAAGAAGAAG
>NC_022024.1:16077624-16102467 GCF_000317375.1 Microtus ochrogaster
AAGAAAGAAAAATGAGCAATGGTTTACACAATTAAAAGCAGTTTACCTGGATGGATTAAATGGCAGTGTGTCACAGACACAAACCTGAGTTTGTAGACTTTGAACTGACAGCTAGGGAACCCATTATGGGACCCACCTAGGACCTCCACCTGTGGGTGACGGTTGTGTAGCTTGGTCTGTTTATGGGGCCCCTAGCGGTGGACCTGTCCCAATGCATGAACTGGCCTTTTACAACCTGTTCCCCATACTTGGATGCCTTGCCCAGCCTTGATGCAGCGGGAGAAGCTTGTTTCTACCTCCATTTGATATGCCATGCTTTGTTGATTCCCATGGGAATTCTGCCCCTTTTGAAGGGAGAAGGATTGGATGGGAGGGTATATGGGAGGTGGGGAAAGGAATGGGAAGAGCGGAGAGAAGGTAAACTGTGGTTGGTATGTAAAATAAATCAAAAATTGAATAAAATCAAAAATAACAATAAAAAGCAGTATGTTTTTGCCAATAACACAAATCTAGTTTAGGGTTCTGAGGGGCATCAAAATACATCTTCCTCTGATGTTATTTTCTGTGATAGGTTCATGGCACAAGATATATATTATATATATATATATATATATGTACTATTCATATGTGTTGGCTTTATATCATCTTTTAACTTCATAACAAAACAGGTATTTTATTATATGTGTTACATGGCATATGCATGAACTCACAGAGACTATGGCAACGGGCACAGGGCCTGCATAGAACAAGGCAGATGGGGTCCCAGGGTGGAGCAGAGAAGTGGACACAGAACCCATCCCTCACCCAGAAGCTATTTCCAATTGATAATCACTCAAAGGAAAAGTTAGTTTTCTCCAACTGAGTCTCACTGGGTATACAAACCACACTCAAGGACAAGTCCCTGTGGTCAACGGTAGATAGCCAGCACAAAGTGAACTCAATGGTATTTTTGTAGATTTTTTTGTTTCATAATAATTTGTCTGGGATCTCTTTTCTTTTGACCCTTATAGTCATTTTTCTTTTTAACCTCAAAGTCTTTTTCTAGTATTTTGCGGTTTCCAACTTTGTTTTTAATGGGTTTTCTGTGAGCAGGAATGCATGTATATCTGCCTTTGTATGTGTTCTCTGTGTCTTTTCTTAGGCCCCTTTTCTTCTGTTTGTTTTATAATACTCTGTTTCATTTGTTTTTTTTTTGCCTTTATCTTATGTTAGTTTATTGATACTATTACTTTAAATACCTCTTTGTTTTCGAATGAAAGAGAGAAAGGCTGTGAATTGGATGGGTAGGGGTGGGACAAGTGGGGAGATCTTGGAGGAGTTGGGGAGGACCAGCCATAATCAAGATGGATTGCATGGAAAAAAGTCTCTCTTCAATAAAAATGAAATTAAATAATAATAAGGACATATTCCTAAGAGGTCATTACAACTTGGAACTGATTTCCTTAATTGTTTCATTTTATTATAATTAGATGAATATTTTAGGTTTAAGGAGTTAACAGTAACTGTGGTTCTTTAAAAATTATTACAATTCTCATTATAATGAAAATATATATTAAAATAGCAAACTAGCTGTAATATATGTAACACTTACTAAGTGTATTAAGTGAAAGGCTATGTCAGATTTCATTTAGACTTCAGAGAAATTTTGTTCAAAGATAATGGTAATATTTCCTGTTTTATGAATGAGGAGTCTCTGGTACTGAGTAAATAAATACTCAGTTAGTGGACCTTACATGGATGGAAAGTGATTGAACTTAAACTTAATGCTGTAGAATGCATCATCTAAACGCACATATTATATAATAGGCCAAAATTTCATTTTGATGCATGATACCTTTGACTTATTCTAATTAATGTAAATGATCTTATATATGCATAAATACAAACATATATATGTATAAATACTTGTAATATAATTTCTGATTAGTTTTTGGTTAATGTAATCCTATTAAATTTTCTCTAATTTCCAAAGTATACAATTCATAGAGCTGTATACACCATTTGTTAGGTAAAATACTTGAAGAACACTGACTTTGGAAATTGGGAGTTGGCAATATTTGAATCTTTTGAAGCATTGGCCTAAAGCTTGGTGATGAAAATACTCAATGAGTTTGAATAGAAATGGCCAAATATTGAGTTTATATTCATTTTATATTACTACCATTTATATGAATTTCTTCACTTAAGAATTTCTATTAATTCACAGTTTAATTCTGGGAAATATAACGTTTCCTAACTCAATCAACTGGAGCTGAAAAGTTTCATAGAATGACTGTGTTGTATGTTAATGAACCAAAGGAAGCTCCAGTCCAAACCCAGCATCAGAATATAATTTATCATCCCTCCACATCAGTTCAAACAACAGAAGATAACGAAAGTTGACACGGCTGTTTGCATTCTCTCTCATCAGAGCATAACAGAAAGTTGACTAGTGAGTTTTTTGACTTCTTACCATGTCTTCTATTGATGTCCACTCTTCCATTGGAGGGACACCTCCTTCTCCCCACTGTGTTGTAAGGAGGCTGTTTGTTTGTTCTCGGCTTCTTAGCCCTGAAATAACCATGAAGAAACTGTATTAATTAAATCACTGCTTGGCCCATTAGCTCTGGCTTCTTTTTGGCTAACTCTTACATATTAATTTAACCCATTTCTATTAATCTGTGTCATGCCAAGTGGCTGTGGCTTACTGCCCAAAGTTCTGGCGTCCGTCTCTGGCAGGGGTACATGGCTTCTCTTTGACTCCACTTCTCTCCCAGCATTCAGTTTAGTTTTCCCCGCCTACCTAAGTTCTACCCTGCTATAGGTCCAAAGCAGTTTCTTTATTCATTCACGGTAATCACAGCATCCAGAGGGGACTCCCACATCACCACTGTTTTCCTCAACTCACATAGTTTCAATTTAAGAATTTGAAGAAACAATCTGGGTATGGTAGTGCATGCCTGTAATCCTAGTGCTTGAGAAACCGAGGCAGGGGGATAGCTGCACTTTCAAGGTCATCTGGGGCATAGACATGAATTTAAAATTATCCTGAGATATATAACAGATCTTTTATAAATAAATGAGTTAATAAGTAATCTATATAAAATATGTTTTAATCATTTATAATATATAATGATATTTTGTGCTGTAATTATTTTATGTTTTTCCAGTTATGACATTCCTCTGGGATGTACAATTTTCCCCTCTTGTGATTTCCTCATAGGCTGTCATTACTTTTACTTATAGAAAGTATATGTGTAGAAGCCGGGCGGTGGTGGCGCACGCCTTTAATCCCAGCACTCGGGAGGCAGAGGCAGGCGGATCTCTGTGAGTTCGAGACCAGCCTGGTCTACAAGAGCTAGTTCCAGGACAGGCTCCAAAAACTACAGAGAAACCCTGTCTCGAAAAAATAAAAAAAAAAAATTAAAAAAAAATTAGAAAGTATATGTGTTCTTGCAAAAGGATAATTAACAAAAAGTTTGTGTGTGCGATTTTTAAGCAGAAATGAGCTCTCAGTTCATTCATTTAGTTACTGATTTTGCTGACAACAATGAAAGTCAGGGCATACTTTCAGGCAAAGACCTCACGTGTGAAATCCCCTGGAGAAAATCCGGAAGCAAACACAGGAGGTCTGCCGGACTAGCCTGAGGCTTTCTTATCGGTAGTTAAAGCCATCTGTTTGCCTAAGTTTCCTGAAAGAGTTGTACACATGGTAACGCTCTTTCAGCATGCATTGGTGGGTAAAACCATTGTTTTGGTTTTTTTTTTTATATACTTCATTCAGTTTGTTATTTAAAATGAACATTTCTTTTCATGTTAGCTAGTGCCCTCCTTGAATAAAATCCAGGCAGCATGGAAGGTGATGCAGTAGCCTTTAGTAGAGGTACTGAGGTGACCACTGTACTTCAATCCAGTCTCATAGCTCAGGAGGCAGGGAACCCAGAAGCCGCAGCTAATTAGAAGATAAGCATCTGACAGAAGTATAGAGCCAGAAGTCAGCCCTGCAAGTTCTTCAGCCTTTGCCCTGGTTTTTCCAGTTGCTTCATCTCCGTGAGGCAATAACCTGAGCAAGCATTTTCTCTCAAGCTAGCCTAGCGAAGAACAGCTAGCTGCCACAATGCTGGCCTTGGTGTCAGGGAATCCTTTGGGAGTAACTCTGTGTCACAGGCTTTATAGAGGTGCTACTTTATTCATCTTGGCACAGTTTTGTGATGCAAAAAATATTTACCCTATTTTACAGTTTAGATAGCGTAGGTAACTTTCCTAAGTTCACAGTGGTGGTGGATTCTCCAGGGCCTCAGATTTGTCAGCCAATAGCTCAGTGACCCCTGCCTATGGAGAGAGAGAGTTCTACAATCCAAGTCGAATTCAGGCCATTCTTCATCTGGAACTGGGAACTTAGAACTCCACTACTTGGATGAAGTGCAGATACAAGGATAAAACTAAATGTTTTAAATTTATAAATCTTTACAAACAGCAAAAGAAATATTTTCCATCCTGCAAATATAAAACAACCTTAAGTTTCACCAAGTAAGTAGATATGAATGGACTGCCAAATAAATGCATTTAGAAATTGTTCGCATTGTGATTTAGAGAGAGCCGTGAGTCATTTTCCTTTTCTTTATTTTTCTCCCACATGGTACATCCCGACTTCAGCCTCCCCTCCGTCTCCTCCTCTTAGCGTCCCTCCCCCCATTTCCCCCAGATTCACTGCTCCTTCATTTGTCTTCAGTAAAGATCAGGCCTCCCAGGAATATCAGATAAACATAGCATAACAGCACGCAAAAAGACTAGGGACAAATCCTCATATCAAAGCTGGGCGAGGCAACCCAATAGGCAGAAAAGGGTCCCCTGAGCAGGCAAGAGAATCAGAGCTTTGTTACTTTACAATAATATAGATCATAGATATGAAACATCAACTGTCACTTACCAACCTAGTCTTTCTTACATATCTATACACCTTTAATTATTCACACAGTGAGGTAAATAAGAATCACCAGATATACCTAAGATGTTCCTTGATATTTTCTAAAAGTGTATCATCTGTATGTTTTTATACTTTTGGAATGTTTCTACTTAGTAATACCCTGAAAACATTTATCAGGCCCGCTTATATGTTTAACCATATAAGGTATCAGTGTATTAGTATTCCTATAAATATTCAATTACAAATTCAGTAAAGTCATAGTCAGAAATATTAATTATGCTCTGAGAGGAGTACTGAACTTTTACTGCAATATGCTATCAAGAATATTGATGCAAATATACATGAAATGACTTTTAGAATTTCTGTTAAATTGTTATTTAGAAAGCAAAAATTATAGAACGCAGTTTTAATTTTGTACCTAATAGGGTATGTGTCTGTGTTGTCTGTGTATCATCTATATGTGTGTGTCTGTGTATGAGTATGTGTCTTTGTGTGAGTGTGTCTGTGTTTTTGTTTCTGTGCAACCCTTGTCTGTCTGTCTGTTTGTCTCTGTCTCTGTCTCTGTCTCTCTCTCTCTGTGTATGCCTATGTGTATGTGTGTATAAAAATGTGCTAAAATGGTAAACTGTTGTTTAGGCATACTCCATACTCATTATAGAACATTTTGCAGCAAGCCAATCAAAATTATGAAGGGTCGCAACTTCTGGGAAACCTTCCCAGTTTTGTTTTGTCTCGTATACTTCTGATTTATCAATTACAACATATGTATTTGTTTTCTCAGAAGTAGCCAGGTCTTATTTTCCAGCTCTGTATCCTTAGCTATTCCATAGGTTCAAACAGGAGGATCACAGTGTCTATGATTGAGTAAGCCACAGTAGAAACTCAAGGCTGACCCAGTCACTTTAGAGAGAGCTTATCTCTAGCACAGTGGTAAAGTATTTGTCTTGCCTATGAAAGGGACCAGATATGAGCTCTATTACTATAAGAAAACAATACATTTAGCTTATTTAAATTTTTATTTCATGTGTGTGCATATATGTTTACCACGTACTTAACTGCTTCCTAAAGAGGACAGAAGAGGGAATCAGATCCCTCAGAATTGGAGTTAAAGACAGTTGTGAACTGCCATGTGGGTGCTAAGGTCCTAACCTTGGTCCTCTGCAGGAGTCTCTCCAGCACCTAAATCTTTAAATAGTAGTTTTGCACTTTGTTGGCCTTTGTTGGCTGAGATAAAACTCACTTTCTTGACCTAGGCTGTACTCATTTCCGACATCCTCTGTCCGCCACAGTTTCTCCTTAGACTCCGCATTTCTGAAGCTTCTTCCTTGCCTGGGTCACACCCTCTGAAGGGAAGACTCTTTCATGGATTTCTCATATCCGAGTTTTATCATCCCAGCTCTGATCCCACTATTTTCTTATAACACTTTTGTATGCTTTTTAAAACTGATTTGTTTTTTAATCGTGTGTACCTACATATGTCTACGTATGGGAATATGCATTGGTGTGTATTGCTTTCGGGGTCCAGAGGAGTGCATATGAGCCCCGGGATCTTAGATAACACAGCAGGTGACAGTGAGCAACCCCAAGTCAGTGCTCTGTTAGAACAACGCATACTCTCAACCTTGGAGCCATGATTGCAGCCACCTTTGTCTGTTTCTTGTTTCCCCTTCTCTCTTCTCCTTTCAATTTTTTTTTTAAAAATATTATGTCCTAACATAATCTACCTTGTAACACAATCACTAATGAACCACCAATGCAATTGAAACATCTTCAAGCCTAATAGACTAATAAGGTTTTAAGAAGTAACTTTTTTTGTGCTTATGTGTGTGGCATTCTTGAAACTTCAAGTTTCCTTTATATCATGACCGGCCAGTTTCTGGGATCACCTATTCGTAAGCCAAATTGCCAACCCTGTGGTTTACAGTACACTTCTCTGTTCTGTATTGTAATTGTAACTCCATTTGCTGCCTCCCTGTTCTAATACAAACACATTTCGGGAGGTTTAAAATAAGAGATGACAGTCCAAACAAAATATCTTAGACAGGAAGGCATTTGCAATTATTTCATAAAAGGATGCCAAAATATTGTCACATATAGTATCTCAGATGGCAAATTCAATAACGTCTCTTCGGAGAAACACATTTTTACAAAGTTCCTCCATAAATCAGACCAGGTGGCTTCCCTTTACACAGACAGGATTATTTTCAACATAAAGGGGGGAGGAAAAGAGCAAAGAGAAAACCCAAACTGGTTCCATTAGCGATCTCCTCCCGAGTCAGCTGGGAAGGGAGTTTTGCTTGGTCACAACTGACTAGTCCATGGTTTTGAAAGGAATGATTCATCGTCCTTTGAAACAAGAGATAAGTGGGGGAAAGAGCCGTTTAAAAATGACTTTACAACTGTTTCCTTTGGAGCTGTGACTTCTTTAGCTGGAATGCGATCCTGAACGGTTTCCCTCCGAGTCTTGCGTTTGCCTTGAGCAGTTTTCTTGTCTCTCTGCTCCCACGCCCCTTCTCACTTCTTCCCTCCCTGTCTTCCACAGATTTATACTGACTGGGCCAACCACTACCTGGCAAAATCTGGCCACAAGCGGCTGATTAAGGATTTGCAGCAGGACATTGCAGACGGGGTCCTTCTGGCTGAGATCATCCAGATCATCGGTGAGACCAGCCCTCTGACAACTCGGAGGGGCTCTATGCTCGCTACTCTTTTGCTACATTGTAGTTTAGGTCTGATACCTACCAAATGGTCTCCTGTGTCCAAGACAGGAGTGTTCCTGTCTCCGATTTAATTGAATATGTTTACGTGAGACTGAAAAGGGCATTCTGGCTACACTCTGCAATAGCTCAAACTGTGTCTTTACATATATAGTCAGAAAGGAAAGCCTCGTTAAACCATATGCCTCCCATGTCTGTGTTTCCTTAACCGGAGGAGCTCATACACGGAGACTCCTTGAAACTGGATCCTGATCCAGCCGGGACATTTGTGAAAGGTTTCATGTCAGCCGTCATTTGGCACAGCTGGAAAGCCAGTAGCAACTTCCTCCTCACTCACCCACTTTTTTTTTTTAACCCTTTTTTCCTTTGCTTGATTTGTGCACATGGAATTGTTGGCTGATAACAAGTTGGCTCCCTTGTCCCTGGCTTGGGAGGCTGAGTCGGGGAAGCAGTGGCATTTCTGCTTGGTGTTTTTTAATTTTTTATTTTATTTTAAAGATCGCCTCTTTTTCTTCCCCCTGTGCGTGTTTCACTTCATTGCTTAAGCATGTTGTTCTTTTTTTCTCTCTTTTGTTTTATTTTTTGGTTTTAGCCAATGAGAAAGTGGAAGATATCAATGGATGTCCTAGGAGTCATTCTCAGATGGTAAGAATCTGATTTCTTCTCAATCTCCGCACTTAGCCCCATTTCCAAGTCAACTGCATTTGCACCGTTGCTTAGAGACTTTTCTGCATGCCTTCCTGCTTGTGTAAAAGACCATGGGATCCCATTCTGCCCTCTGCATTTCCGTGTCCTCCGGATCAATGAGGAAGCATCATGCAGAGGGCAATTTGGACTGCTGTGTAACATGTTCCTAGGTGTTTATTCTGAGCCTCGACTTCTTTTTGTTCTTTTACTTTTCTTCTTTTGTTTGTTCTGATGTTTTATAGTTCGCAATACTTTAAACTTGATTTCCAGTTGAAAGTCACGCATTTTGCTGGAGCAGCTGTTTTAAATAATAGAGCTAGCCATGTGCCTTTTGAAAGTATAACTGTGTGACTTGTTCATCACGAAGTTCAGGGTGAGCACATGGGTTCTTGCCACCCTTGGAAACCGCTCTGAAGGTGTGCTATAGCATATACTCAAAACAATGTGCAATTCTGAGATAAGGCCCATTGTACCTTCCAGAAAGCCCTCTGTCTGAAGGCCCCTTACTCCAGCCATGCCTCCCCTTTCCCAACTAGCGAAGCTGAACATTTATAAATAAAAGCATAGATTGATAGGCTGCTGAGATAAAAGCAAACAAACAAGCAAACCCTAATCACAAAGACACCACTTCATTTTCTGGGGTGAACTGAAGACAGAATGCCTCCAGTGAGGACATTCCAGGCAGTTTCCAACCCGAATAACAGCCCAAGTCTCTCCAAGTGAGATTGCTTCAGAGAATCCTCCTGTTAGCACAATGTAGGCATTTTGAGTGTTTAATGAATCCCTGTCATGGGTTTGTTCAAAGGAAAAACTCATGGAATTCTTAAACCCTCTGACCTGCTTCACTTAAAGTCAAAAGACTGAAATCCAATGTAATAAAAATTTTATTTTTCAAGAGTGATTCATTAGACTGCTTAAAACTTGAAAAGTCAAAAAAAAAACTATTAAAATGTCATGATCTATAGTTGTTGTGATAAATAAAATTCACCATAAAAGATAAGGTCTCTATAAAAGATTTCAGCTTTATGGGTATTTCCTGATCTAATTACTCCCCACGTAAATGATTCTCTGTGGAAATTAATTTCATTTGCTTTGTAAAGTTTTACTGTTGTCATGCTACAATAGAATAACTGCAGATTCTGCTGCAATAATAATTGTGTGATGTTGGAAAAACACACAAACACTCTGGGCTTTCTCAGTTGCAAAAGACATGTTAATTGAATGTTTTTATTTATTACATAAAAATTAGTGCCTATATATACATTAATTAACATAATATGCAAATACAGAGTAATTTTATTGGAAATTTTATGAGTAGAATATGAATGGATTAACACCTGCTCAGATATTGTGATGCATTTCACCTGACAAATTTGTCCCTGGAACTCATGTATGTGTCTTCTTAACCCTAAAACTTGATTGTGTTTTCATTATTTTAACAACGAAGAAGTGGTAGACACTGTAAATGGTTTTAAATCTAGATCAGTGGTTCTCGACCTTCCTAATGCTACAACCCTTTAATACAGTTCCTCACGTTGTGGTGACCCCCCCCCCACCATAAAATTATTTTTGTTGCTACATCATAACTGTAGTTTTGCCACTGTTATGAATCAGAATGTAAATATCTGTTTTCTGGTGGTCTTAGGTGACCCCTGGGTCATCTGACCCCCAAGGGTCGTGGTCGTGACCCATGGGTTGAGAACCAATGATCTATTGCTTTCCATCTACTCTGCTATCCCAATTTTATGCTTCTTTTTGAGGATCTGAATTCCAGACAAGCTCATGCTTGATTACAGGGAAAAAAATCTCCAAAGCTCAACATTAGACAGGCAATCCTCTGATGTTTATCTAAAGTATCTGCACCTAGCATTTTTACCCATCTGGAAAAGTATCTCAGCATAGACTCTGTTACTTTCTTATGGCTTCCTGATTGTTCTTAGCCCCTCCATGCAACGGTTGATATGCATGGTACCCCTGCTTCTGAAGACAGAAAGAAACCCAAAGATTCGAAAGTGATGATGTTGTGAAAACCGTGGCTTCCTCTAAAGTGTTAGTTGGAGTTATATTTCGTCTTGAATGAGGATGTCTTGGTTTATTTCTTTCTGACTGGTTGAACTTCAAATCTGAAGTTAGCATGAACTCTCAATGTTAATTCAGAAGAAACGCTGTGAAAAAAATGTAATGTCTGACTGGACTGTTTTCGTCACTGTTCTTTAGAGTTTTTATTGGCACTGTGTAATTGATAAGTACAAGACCCAGACTAGAGCCGAGACCAGAAAGGAAAAGACAGCTAGGTATGGCAACATGACTAGGTGAATGGATCAAGCGTCTGCTCTAGTGAGGATGCGGCTGACTGTTATCGCACAATGCAAGGTTCCACCACGGTCATAGAGTGCCATCCTTGCTCACAAGAAGGGCTTTCGGCACATCTTACATATCCTGTCTTTGTCACCCTGGCTGAAGTCTGTGTTTAGTAATAACAGAACACGAACAACCACCAAAGAGGACAAAGCCTTCCAGTACTAGATTATCTGGATTTATGTTTCATGCTCTATGACCTCTCTAGAATCATTTGAAGCACTTAATACTAGAGTTTCTGGTGACATGCAGCTGCAGTGTATTGGTCCATTTTCATAACAACCGGGTCATTCACACTTGGTCCCTCTCTGCCGCAAGCCTTAAAGGAGCAGGGAGAGGGACATTTGACCGAGGTCCAGATGAAGATCAGAGTTGCAATATACGTGCAGAACAACAACAGAAATGAGTGGGGAAGAATAAAAGGACCCAGGAGGGGAGGGATCTTGATGTGTTCTAGAACGAACTCTGGGGTTTGAGTCTAGCTAGGGATGGCGGAAGGGGAAGACAGAACCTAATCATGGAAGGGCCATGTAGAGAGCTTATGTTGGTGTTTTCAATCAGGAGAGGATAAATTGGACCACTTTTAATGCTTGTCTTTGTCAATATCTGATACAAGTGTTTAAAGTCGCTTACAGGGCTACCTGAAGATAATAGAATGTATATTAGATTTCACCTAGATGCGGACGATGGCAAAGAAGGGGGATTTCCAAACACTTCACTTAGGTTTTTATTTTTTATTTTTTTATTTTTATTTTTTTGCCAAATGAGGAAGGTGAGGCTCACAGGTGAAAGGAAAAAAGACACGTCTATATTTTGACAGGTAAAGTTTGATGCCCATTGGAACATAAAGCAAGGAATAACTAGGTTGCTACCTTGAGCTTCTCTCCGGGGAAGAACAGCAAGGAGGAAATCTTGCAGGAGGCCTGTGCAAATTCAGCAGGGGAAAGGTTTGTGAGGGGGGACATTAGTATTTATAAGGTAGGAATCGTGAGAGGGAGAATGGTTAGACAGCCCTCACAGAGATGGTGGGTCACAGGTGTAGCTTGCTAATGCTCAGGATGAATGTTAGAGTCTAAGCTACGGTGCTTTCTTCAGCACAAATACTGAGTGAAATGAGTTGGATAGGATGCAGCTAATGCTGTCACATGCTGCCTAGTCTGGCGATTATGCTGGAATGAAGATGTCAACCTTGGTAATCAGATGAGCATTCATAACCGATACAAGAGGATCCTTCTACAGAGAGATAGTCTATTAAGTTGTAATGACCACTGTGATACCCAATGAACCACACATCACTTTTAGGGGATCCTATCAAAGAGAAGAAAAAGAAAAGATGCTTGAGAGACATCTTGGCTGAGGGGAGACTTTTTTTCAGTGGTGGGAAAAGAAGAGAAGATTGCAGTAGGGACTAGAAAGATGGCTCAGGTCCTTACTGTTCTTTTACAGGATTCAGGTTCCATACCCAAGACTCCAGTGATAGCTTGAAACTGTCTGTAACTCCTGTTCCTAGGATTTGATACCCTCTCCGGCCTCCATGGGCTTCAGCTACACAGGGTACATAGGCATACGAGCAGCCCAAACACTTAAACACATAAAATAAAAATAAATAATTTTTTTTAAAAAAAAGAATACAGCAGTAGAGAGAGAAGAGAATTCATGGCAGCAAGGATGTAAGTGATAGTATGAGTTGCTAAAGGAACTGACACAGGAAGAAATTTTGAAGTCTTTATAGAAAATTGGCTGTCATGGAAAAAATGATAAAGACAAAGCAAAACCATTTTCCTCTATGTCATGTTATATAAGTCATAGAGGATGTAAATGTATGAAGAGTCAGAATTTGAAGTAGAATAAACTAAAATTTAAGAAATTTAAATCATTTTAGTAAGGACCAGAAGTTTAGATAATGCTAATATACTCTTTTTTGTTATTCTCTATTGCTTTTCTTATAATAAATAAAACATTAATAAAGATATTGTATAATATACACTCTGAACTACAAAGTACCTTATAATATGAAAGCAAATTTATGTATGTACATGCATATAAAAGAATATAACAATCGTACTTTAGATAGCATGGTCCAGACATCACATATTGAAGAAAAATATAAACTTATCCCCTCTGAAATGTCTGGCTATCCCACTGTGGGTTTAAAAAAAAATAGCTACGTTTTATCAGTGAATTTCAGGTCATCATCATCTTGAAACATTGAAATAGTTTTGCGGGGTCTGAACAAACACTATATTTAACATCACTTGAAGCTGAAGTTATTAATATGGGTGACACCTGTTGAGTCATTTCTAGGTAGGTATTACTCAAGATCTAAAATACATGCTGCATGACATAACTTTGCTGAGCTTACATGAGGAAATAAATTTGGTAAACTACAAATACCAGGAATATCCCGAATGCTTAATAGATTAAAAATAGCAAAAGAAAAATGCCCAACATTTATTTGAAAGGCAGAGGCACAAGTGTGAGATTCTCAAGCAAGAATCTTAGACATGTAGGAAAATTGTTTTGAAACAAGTTTTTCTTCATCTTAAGATAGACTGTTAGTTATATTTAGGGATCTTCAGAAGTGCCCAAATGATTTAGGGATTTGATGGTTCGAAATCTTTGCCAGGCAAGAATTATTTTCTCTGACATAGTTAAGGATTACAAATGTGTGGCTTAAGTCTGTCTTGTGTTCTTTAAACTGAAGTCCTCTTTGTGACCCTATTTCTAGCTCAACTATGGTTTAATCACAGTCTTTAGCTGCACTCTTTTTTCTTTTATCACCTTCTGTAGGTTATTGCGTAACATTTGCCGATAAATGATGCTTTGGAATGTTTTTCCCTCTTAATTTCTTTTAAGATTGTTCCTAGAAGATGGAAAAGTAGAACTTAGTGTGCCCTTCTATATGATTCCATGATCCATAAGATACTAGCTTCTAAAAGAAACTCTTTCCAAATTTCACAGATGTTTTACCCACTTTTCTATAGTAAGTTTTGTTGGGAAGTGACCCGCTTATGATGAGAACGTGTCCCCTATTTTCACCAGTTTTGTGCCCTTCAAAGTTGTAATTCCTTGAGTCATTGCCTGTGATTGTTGTTCTCTTGAGGATTTTTTACGTAAGATTAGAAGAGATATTAAAAAAAAGAAAAAAAGAGATAAAATACTAGAGTGCTGTTAAATTCTAGTAAAAATTTATGTTATGCACACTCTAGGATTCTAGCCTGTGAGTAGAAACTTACAGGAATGTCCAGTTCCTAACTTTAGGTATCCGCACGGTCCCCCTGCCATTTTGAAGTTACTGATTTTGAAATGGCGAGATCAAGAGACTTATGAAAACACATGTTTCAATGCAAATATTTCCCTGGTGTATTTAGAAACACTACAGGAAAATTATGCTTCATAGTTCCCTTACTGATTTCATTGTTTCCATATCTCTAAATTTGGAAGGAATATAATAAACTGCTCTTTTAGTGAATGTATGTTTAAGTTTTGAGGCTTTCATCCTGATGGTTTTAAAAAGTGAAAGTCTCTATAGAGTTACTTGACTTTTTAGTGAACTGTCAAGATGTGTTATATGGGATAAATTGGTCAAATTAATTCTGCTTCTGGCTGTGTCACAGAAAAGGGAATTGGAATTTGGCTCTATCTTGCTATGAAAAAAAGTGGACAACCAATATCAAAGTCCATTGGAATTCTGGTTTGAGATGATTTATGGTT
Source organism: Microtus ochrogaster (assembly GCF_000317375.1). Classification (NCBI taxonomy): domain Eukaryota; kingdom Metazoa; phylum Chordata; class Mammalia; order Rodentia; family Cricetidae; genus Microtus; species Microtus ochrogaster. Next base: position 16,092,007 of record NC_022024.1, read on the forward strand.
TTTTTTTTTAATTCTGAAAAAAATATGATTTTTCTTACTAACATTTTGTCTTATAATACATGCCATTTTCTATCTTTATAGATGTTTTGATTTGCTTTCATCACAGAGTAAAAAAGATGTTTCCTAAATTGCATTAGATGCAGTAAAGAGAAGCAACAATGAAGCAGGAGACATCTTCTCTACCTAGTCTCGGTATACCATTTAAACGCTGGCCTTTCAGCAGATATATGTTCAAAACCTAGTAGATGAGTCCAAGATACTTGCTTCTCAAAATTATAATTAAATGATTCTAACAAGAATTTAATTAATCATGTGGATAGTCATGAACAAAACTTTTATTACATTTTAATAAAAACATTGTTCACATTTCATGTGTCAAAGAAATATTAGAAATTAATTTTGTCGAATCCAAATTTTCGAGGTAGTTCTGAGAATTTGACAATTGGCATGATAATTGGTTGATTGGTTTTTTTAACACACAAAACCACACACACACATACACAGCTGGAACTGATGATTTGCTTGCACTCACTATTTTGTCATCAGAACAGCGCTACATAAGAACTAGGCCTCATCGAGAATACATGTGGTCCATATTGAGTAAGTGTGGACACTGTGGCTTGAACTCATGCCTCAATCCAAGCCTGACAACTTTCAGATTTGTTTATAAAAATGGTAGGACAGAATGCAGTCTGGAATTTAGGCCACTGGATTTTTGGCTGTTTCTCTTCCCCCTCCTTTGATTTAAAACACATAAATTTTAATAGAAGTTTTAGGCATGCAGCGAATTTCCAAGGTACCAAGGTTTTCCCTAGACTTTCTATTGCTATATTCACACGCTCCCCAATTATCAACCTTCCATATTGTGATAAGTCATTTGTAATGGATTGATTACTTTGTTACACCCTTACTATTCACAGTCCATAGCTTACACTAGTGATGGTTTAGGAAAAGGTATATTGGCTTCTATTCACCAGTGAAATAGTTTCAATTCTCTGAAATTCCTTCATGGTAATCTTCACATCCTTCATATTATAGGCAGTGGCCTTTCATATTGGCTTCTTTCATTTAGCAGTGTGCATTGAATATCCCTTCACATCATTTCCTGATCTGATAACGCATTCCATTTTAGTGCTGAATATCATCCTACTGTGTCTGTGTTTGTACTACTCAGTGTTCATCCCTTAGCTCATTGAAGGTAATCCAGTTGACTTCCAAATCTTGGGAAGTCTGTATGAAGTTGTTAACATTGTCTTTGAGCAGATGTTTATATGGACATGTTTCCCTATATAAATTGCTTAGTTAATATCTGAGATCACTATTGTAGATTGTACAATTTAAGTAATTTTGTATAGTTCTGTGGGACAGTGACACTACCTACAAGGGCCTCAGCAGTGCTTGTATCCCTATTGGAAATGGAAGTTCAGTTCTGTACATCTGGTGAGCTTGATTTGTTCTACATTTTGGATACAGTAGTGAGGTATGTAGTATCAGCTTATTTAGTTTTAATATGGCTCTCTGGTGACAGAGGGTCATAACCATCTTTTCATAAGCTATTTGCTGTCAGAATGTCTTCCCTAGTGCTGCATTCTCTTCAGAACTTTGGTTCCATCTTATCAGATTGTTTTCCCTATTTTTGAGGTTTAAGGAATCTCTGTGCATTTTATTTTTAACAAACTTTATTATAAAAACCTTACAAATACACAAAAATTTTACACACAAAAATTTAATACACCCAAACTCTATATAACTTAATGAACATTCATTGCAGCAAGAATTGGCATTTGATGTGGAAGCCGGAAGATTTACATTAAATTTTTTGCTTTTACTATTGGATATATTTTATATACTTACACACTATCAAAATAAAAAATAACAAATGCAAAACAGAATTGGAACTATGAAAACAATTAGCTTTATGTCCTCTTTCATAACTCATGTCTACTTTATAAATAACGTATATCTGAAATGTATATAAAAAGTGTACATGTCCAGTGTATGCATTTTATTCAAATTTATGTAGCCCATGTGTATTTTAGATAACAGACATCTCTGGGAAATATTTCCATACACTTATTGTTCCTTTATTGCTTTACCATTTTCTTTTTCAGACAAGAAGTTTGAAGTTTAGCTTTTCATGTCTTTCACAGACCCTACATTTCACGATGCATTAAAAAAGTCATTGCCACATCCGAGATGGCCCAGATTTTTTCCCTGTGCCCACACAGTTTTACTTTTGGTGGTGTACATCTAAATTTATTGTTCACTGTTAAATTAATTTTCTAGAAAGTATGTAAAACCTCCGTTTAGGTTGGATGTTTTGTATGTGGTATCCAGTTATTTCAGCATCTACTTTTTGACAATACTTCCCTTGATTTTTTGTCAAATTTAGTTGTTTCTACTTTTGTGCCTCTTTTTTTATAGGCTCTCTGTTCTGTCCATTGTGATCTCTCTATTCTTTTTTTATTGCCACACTGCCTTGATACTGTAGCTCTGTCGTAAGCATTGACATCAGGGATTATGAGTAGCCAATTTTATTCTTTTCATTTTGTGGTGTTCTATCAGCTACTCTGTGTCTTTTACCTCTTCGTACATTGGAATCATTTCTTCTTTGTTTACAAAATTACTTCCTGAGGTTTGATTGAGATTGTTCTCTCTCTCTCTCTCTCTCTCTCTCTCTCTCTCTCTCTCTCTCTCTCTCTCTCCCTCCTTCCCTCTCATTTTCCTCTCATTTTCATATCTCTTTTTTCCTCTCCTGCTCCCAAACTTGTGACATAAATAAGCATTCTTTTCTAAGACCACATGTGTTTCTTCCATTTGTGGCAGGAATATAAATGCCCATGTATTTGAGGAAGGGTGTGGTCATAAGACAGAAATACTATTTGTAGATTTTTATGGTTAAATTGCTCATTAGTTTTGTGACTTCATGAGGAAACACACAGGCTCCTTTTTGGTTTTGTTTCTTAGGACCAACTGGAAAGCAAGAACTGATTTAAAATCCTGAACTCTTGAGGTCAATGGACACTGCTGTAGCTTTAGAATGCAGCTTCATGCTGCCCATTAGAATGGGCAGCGTCATGATGACTCACTGTCATTTGTATCCGAAAACAACTGTTAACATTTGACACTTACTATTATCTACCAAGTTGGTTAAAGAAAAGTTGATGAGATCTTGAGCCAAAGAAAACTTTTCTGATAAAATCCTTGTGAACTTTCAATATCTGTGCCTATATTTATCAACATATAGACACATACATGTAGGATGTACACACTTGTATCACAGCAAATATGTATTTAGGAGAAGTTTATTTTTACATATGAACAGTGTGTGTGCATATATATATACAATTACATATAAACAGAAATTAATTCCTCTCTATTTTTAATATGCGTATATGTTTATATTCATAGAGAAAGATACATAGGTATGCACACACACTTAGTTGCTACTATACAGCTAATCTCCTCATTTTTTAATCCTCACGTAAGATTTTAAAAAAGGAAATAAAAATATATTCATTCCCATTTTATATATTAGGAATATAAGACTTAGATATTATTAGCTCAGTTTCTAATAAGGTATACATTGCAATGCCCAAATGAAGACTAGATTTATTTGACTGTAAAACATTTATACACTTCACCATGGTGTCTCTTAAGTAAAGCATTTCACTTATCTAACTGTGAAACAGCTAAAAATCTAAATCCTGAAAAAACAAGGAAAACATATATACCAGAGACAAATGGAATTCTCTTGAAATTTTCCCTGTCTTGCCCTACAGGTTTGGGAGCAGGAAGCATAGGAGCTTTACATCTCAGTGACATTGGCACCTAATCGAACTTTTTGTTCTCTCTCTCTGAAGAATTGGGTTTTTTTTTTAATAAAAAATAATCCAACTTCAGAAATGAGACTTGGAGAAGTGATGCCCACTGTGGCCCAGATTGCCCTGGTTTGCACAAGATGCGATTTCTATTGATTTCCTCTGCAGATAACTGAATTACCTCCGGGAACTGTTGTACCTAATCATCACCAATCCAGTGAATTAAAAGCATTGAAATTTTGTCCCAGACCTTGAGGCCAGGACCGAAGTAGTTATCACCAGGTCAAAATCAAAATGACGTTTGATCTATGTTTCTTTACACTGGCAGAGCAGAATTTCATTCTGTGTCATTTCTGGCTTTTGGTGCATGCTTAAAGTCCATGGATTGTGGTCACATCAGTGATCCCATGCTTTGATCTCGGTACATGCACAAAGGTATTGGGTACTTAAATAATTCGTAGGTATTTAAACCTTGTAAACTTACAAAATATATGGGGCAAGTAGAGTTCACACATTATTCTATCTTTACATACTGCACGCACCAGACATCTATTAGACAACTCGTTTATGCTTGATTGTGTTTCTTAACCATGTGCCAATGGTGTAGACACTTAGCCAGGGGAAGAAATAGTTCAATGTCTACATTACATTTGTCAGAACAGCGTGAGAGAAATGTCAGCTTTACTGCAGGTTTCTGTGTTTGTGTTTCAATTTGGATGTATAATTTATTATAATTTACACACATAATACAAGGCAGTCTCACTAAGTTATTTTGTATATGGGTAAAAAAAAAGTTAATCTTATCAAACTTTATGAAGAAGTTTTTTGAAAGGTTTCTGTTTTAGTTTATAAATAGTTAGGTGCTTAAAAATTGCTTTTCAACTTTCTCCCACTGCTAGCTCTGACAAGTCTGGAGTAGTGAAAATTGAGAAGTAGCATCTAGCCTACTCCTCTTGCTTTGATACTTAGCATTTAAATAAGATATGTAGACTGTCTCCTTTTCCATGCAGCATTCTGTGAAACTAGAGTATTAGGGCTATGCTGTAAAAATCAAACACATTAAAATCATTGTTTAAAGAATCCATAGTAGGTAAAATTGATTTGTGAAGATTTTCTTACCATTTATCAGTAAAACTATGTAAAATAAAAGAATGAATTCACAGCTTCTCATTTCCTGTAGAAACAAAAGCAACACCTCTCCTCCAAAGTGACATGTCCTTTAAATTGTGAAGTTAAGGCATTTTTTAAAAATACATAGGTTAGATTAATCCAGCATCACTTATAATTAAATGTCCTTTAGCAGCTGTTGCTCCTTCCTCAACAGTCAAACAATTCAAAGACAACACAATAACAGTATCCAGATTTTCTCTGTATTGTTCATCTTTACGTGGCATTTTAAAAACTTTTTCTTTTATTTTTAATTTTTGATTTTTTGAGACAGGATTTCTCTCTACATCTTTGGCTGTCCTGGATCTTACTCTGTAGACCAGGCTGGCCTAAAACTCACAGAGATCCTCCTGCCTCTGCCTCCCAAGTTCAAAGATTAAAGTCATGTACCACCATATACACCTACTCTATTTCTTTTTTTAAGGTACAAGTGGGCGCCATGTTTATTGCCACAACTCTATGGAGTTTCTAGGTCCATGCCACCACCAAGAAACATGCCACTAGCCATTCATAAATACCATTTGACTGTTTGATGGCAGAACTTCTTAAAAGAGTTGAAAGATTTTTATCACTAATACTAAGTCAGAAAGCCTCTCCTAAAGGACCCCGGCCTATGTTTGCTTAACAGAACCCACCTAAGAAAATGCAGCTACAAAGAAGCCATGCTTGACTCTGCTCTTTTGTGTCTAGAATTCCTTCCCAAGCTCTCTCAGGTTTTATGTGGATATATTTGCTGAACATTGTGCACCATTTGTAGCTGGAGGTTTCCCTCCCCACACCAATTCCCAAAGGCATAACTCCCTCATGTACTCTCTACTGGATGACTTTTCATTTCGCTACATAATCTTGACATATAGAACACACACTAGGTGCCCTGAATTCTCGAAAAGGCTCTGGAGAAAGGAAATTCTTCTCATGGTGGGGTGGGGCTGGTGGGGGAGCTGTCAGCGGGAACAAAGCCACTGCTTGACTTGGAGGCTGGAATTGCTAGATTCTGGATTTTACCTTCCCACTTTTCCCTTGTTATCTGGCCACCTCGGATGTTATCTCTAGGACTAAGAAATTCCCCTTAATTCAGCATTTGAGTAAATGCTAGATGCGGATCAAGCACCATCAGGTTTCCTTCCACAGCTTATGCTGGTTGCAGTGGTTACCACAAAGCTGCTTTCCCAGCAGCTGTGGAAGAAAGCTCGGAGAGTGAGCAGAGAGTGAGCAGCCCTGCTGTGGTCTTCTTCCTTTTTTTCCCACATTTACCAGTTACAAACTAGCTTAACTAACCACCCAGATGTAGTTAACACATAAACTCCCTTCTCCCCCTCTTAGAAATCACAGCCTCTTCTTTTCACCCTGTTTAGATATGCCCAGGTGTTTCACAGCCACGCTCCCTCTGAGACCTAAGTAGGCAAACAGATACCAACCTTACGTGATTTATTGACCCTGCTATCCTGGCTATTGCCGGAGAATTCCTAATTGTGTCTGTGTGGGTATGTAAATTGGATGCCTTGTGGGATCAAAAGAAAAATTGGGAGAGAGAGAGTATCAAGAGAGCATTGGTGAGAATGTTGGAAGAAGAACATGATGAGACAGACATACATGAGCTGATTCGTTCCTGTCACCCTCAGACCCCTTCTATTCAGTCTTCACCCACTGTAGCCTTCCTTCTGGATTCTGAGAGGTTTAGGGGGCTGTCACCCCAATAAGCCTTGATACTTAGGATTTTCACACGGGCAAACAGTCAGGAGCTGTAGAGAAAGACACCGGAGAGGCTGAGTATTCTGGATCTCTGGCTATTCTGGAGTTGAGTCTTGTAACCTCAGATGTTTCCTGTCTGTGACTCGCTCAGCCTTCGCTTGGTTCATGGGTTCACCTCCCACCATCGGCTCCTCAATTAGCTAATCCTCCCTGGCCTGCTTGGAGACCAAGCAGGCTTCTTTTCAATCGGCAAACTGCAGAGGTGAAAACTGTAGGCTGTTTCTATAAATACATCAGTTCAGTTCGTGGTCCAGTACTTTTTTCCTTATAATGGGGTATAAAATGGGCCCCTTTAGAAGAGGATGCCTTTGTAACAATTCTATATAGGTTTCAGACTTTATTGTTTCTTGGTCCTTTGGGCATCTGACTGAAAATCGACTTCTGGTTTGACTTTAGGAGTCTGTCTCTCAAAGCATAACGTTAAGTCATTGTTTTACAGTTGAATTATTTCTCATTTATAAAAATATGGGTTTTTTTTTCAAACCATGAATCAAGAAGGGGCTGAAGAGAGGAGGGAGCACAAGAGCAGTGAATGATAATGAGGGTAAAAATCAGAACGCTCACTATATGGGTACCAAATTGTCCAACAACCAACAATAAAAGTTAAAAAATGCTTTTTCAGAACTTGAGATTGACTCTGTAAATAGGAGGTCTGCTTGAGGGCTGTGATCCAAAATCTGGCTCCTAAAGAATATCAGGGTTGGCTCAGTGGAGCTGTGCTAGTTGTAATAAAGGTGCGAAGGTGAAGTTCTGGCCAAGAGAATAGATTCTCTTACCTGATTGGGGTTTGTGGTAAGCTGTGCTAAAGAGGTAGGGAGAATAATCAGTTCTTTGGTGGGTTACTGTACTCTTTCCCCCCAGAATTCCTGCCTTCATACAGAAGGTATGGGGCCACAGCCAGGAGTCTTCAAAGTCTGCCTGCTTCTCTGAAGTACACAGAAAAGCCCCACTTTTATTTTATTATTTCTGTGTCTGCCATAAAAAATATTTTCCTGCTATTTGGGGCTTCTTTAGGGTTTCTCTAAAGACCCTTCTGAACATGTGTATGCTTCTCTGCCATGTACAACCTCAAAGGGCAGTGATTACCCTTTCTTTCCTCCATTTACATCCCTGGGCATCTTCTAACATTTACAGTTTGCCTGACCCAGGATAGTTTTCCTTTCCGATAATGTCTCATTGAGCTCCAAAAAAATTTAGTCAATTGCTAAAGTAATAAACAAAAACAGTCATCATATAATCCTTCTCTAATACAAAATAGTCACTATATTTTACTTTATACGAGTTTATATTCAGTTGAATCTTTTGGCTGAAATCTAATTGTTTAAATATATTATAATGTAATTTGGATGACAGTGGGCCATCTCATTTTGATTTTGGTAGCAATGATATATATATTATTTAATTTACATAATTATTTGACTAATTTGTATAGTCAGGAGTTCATCATGGGAAACAGAAGCATAGCAGATGCCAGGGATAGCAGCACTTGCCTATAATCCTAGCACTTGGTAAACTGAGGCAGGAAGATCAGGATTTCAGTCCAGTCTGGGGTAGATAGCTGGGTCTTATCTCAAAGTAAAGATGAATTAATAATAAAAACAAAAAATAATGACAATGACAACAACAACAACAACAATAACAACAGCAATAACAATAATAATGATGATGATAATAAAATCCTAATAAAGTCCTCTCCATAGAGGACTAAAGTAAGACTGGCCTGATTTCTTCACAATAGGCATCTACTTGAGTCATGCAGGAAATGACTCCAGCTCTGTCATGCCTGCAGCTTAAACTGTGCGTCTTTGTTTCTTCCTGTTGCATGGTATTTGAGTCAAAGGGCAGAATGGACCCTTTCCGGGCCAGGTGAAGATCATCTCTTGAGTATGTCACTGCAGAGAGAGAGAGGTGCTGTTAAGCGCTCTTTAACAACCCATGTGCAGATCTCTTGTGTGGTAGCTCCGGTTGACAGGCCCTGTTCTGCCCTCTGCTGCTTGTCTAGTTTTACCAAAACCTGAATTATCTCTCAACTCTAAATGACACTCTGTGCAGGCGTCTGCAGATCTGTACTGGAAATTGATGGCTCCATTCTCTCTAGCAGTGTCCCATGTTGTTTCTGTATCTCTTCTGGAATTTATTATACAGTGTCTTGTATTGTAGTGATGAATCTTACTGTCTCGGCAGCTATTTTCCAAGCTCACAAAACCAAAGACCTTGTAATTCATTTTTATATCCCTTCACCATCCCACAGAGCCCTTTGCTCATAATAAATAGTGAAGACTTGCTGGATGAACCAATCACATGGTGTTAATTCCTGCACCATGGCTAATATTTAAACATGGATGCCAAGGATACTATTAATCTCGTTCAGTCATTTAATGTCTCAAAGTCATTAAATATTCTTAACTAGGAAAGAAACCTGTAAGGACACAAAGTCTGTTGATATTGTAAAGGATTCCTCCAAGTTCATTTCTTAAAGCAGGTTAGACCAGTTTTGCTGTAATACAAAGGTGTTATAATAATCATGGAGCCAGGTACATGATTTCACTGTAAAGATGATTCTGTTTGAAGTCGATTTTTCAATGCTCAAATCAATAAATGGAGCTGTTTGTAATATAGATGTTGTGTTTATATCTAGAATACATTAACCTGTAATTAAAATAATCAAAGCTATAAATACATTTTTGACTATTTTGAGTTTCTTATAAATGAGAAAAGATAGTTAGATTTCTCCCTTTCTTCATTTGAAATTCAGTTTGTAATTTAGCAGTTAGACTTGTCCATGTTTAATAAGTTCTTAAGGATCAACTTAAATGTATAACTACAAGTCAATAAGTTATTGATGTTTTGCGAATTGAATCTATTTTTATGGGACTATATGAAATTATTGGAAATTGGTCAATTCTTTATGTTCTTAAAATGTTCTTTAAAACATTTTAGGACAGTGTCTCTTTCTTAGGTATGGAGATAAGTACTGAGTGAAGAATGAATGAATATCCAGTTTTTATAATATAAACCTAAATGGCAGTGCTCCAATATGATAAAAATTATACAGACAGAAGCTATATACAATTCATAATATGAACTTTAAAACTAGAGAATGGATTGGTGGTTAATAGAGCTTGCTGGTTTCTTAAAGATATATATATATATATATATGAGGGCTCCATTGGCTTTATCCCTCTATTGCAGATACTATTATAGATGGTCGTAAACCATCATTTGGTTGCTGGGAATTGAACTCAGGACCTCTGGAAGAGGGCTAGAGAGATGGCCCAGCGGTTAAGAGCACTGTCCACTCATCCAAAGGTCCTGAGTTCAATTTCCAGCAATCACATGGTGGCTCACAGCCATCTGCAATGAAATCTGGTGCCCTCTTGAGGAAGAGACCTAGTCATTCATCCTCGTCAACTTAGACCGTGAAACCGATATATGGACAAGTTCAACAGAACCGCCATATACGGGCTTCCCATGCATGCTTCAGCATTCCCAGGGCAAAAATTTTATTTTCTTTTTTAATTCCTCTGGAAGAGCAGCCAGTGCTCGTAACCTCTGAGCCATCTCTCCAGCTGTGAGCTTATTGTTCATATACCAGATCTAAGATCAATTTCTAATACCCATGTTAGGTGCCTCACAACCATGCGTAAATATAATTTAACAGGATTGATGTCCTCTTCTGGCCTCTGCAGATTTCTGCACCTGTACACACACACACACACAC
>NC_022024.1:16109002-16121133 GCF_000317375.1 Microtus ochrogaster
GCAGTTTAAGTGCTTGTAATACCATTAAATGTTTAGAGAGGACCAAAAGCCTAAATGTTCAGTTTATCTGTAACTTTTGATACTTCTGAATATATTTATTGAATATAGAAGCTAGGAACTTTGTGTTTTGTTTTTATTGTGCTGTCGGTATAAAATTTAACACACGATAGAGGGAAGTTAGGCATTCCATACCAGTCAAAGGTAAATCACTTAGAGAACAAAGGACTTACAACTGCACACACAATAATAGGAAGGCAGAAGTCTTTGGAGAGATTATCCATCGGTGGAAATTGGGAATGATAGGGCTAGATGAGAAATAAGACAGTGGTGAAACTCAGAATGGTTTTATTTCTAATACTCCTCCTACAAGAGACCAGTAACTTATCCTTATTTTCAAATTGAGATAAAACACTGTAAAATGGTTAAAGTACTCTAAGAGAAATGCAGATTAAACATGCTCCAATGATACAGAAAATACTGTAGCACTGGACACATAGCCGATTGATTTACACAAACACACACACATATATGCATCTGTTGTTTATGTCAAAAGCTTCTACTTCCAGTATCCCGGTATGTTTAGACTATCTCAATCTAATGTTCACAGGCATTATAGTTTTTGCTTCTATTGTTTTTCTTCGCTGTTCTTTAACTCATATCCTTTGAGTATTATATAGTGTGCTCTTGGTTTTTTGTTCCGTTCGTGTATCTCTATGATAGCTATGGACATCTGCTGCTTTGCGTGGAAAAAAAAAACAGGTTAGCTTTACAGGTTAAGAGTTACAGTATGAATTCCTACTGATAGATTGTCCCACTCAATAAACTTTATGACTCATATTTTCCTAGAGCCTGGTACAGGAAATAAGTGTGACTTTTATAACATGTAGTCTTAAATTAAAATACCACTGGTTCACTGTTGCTATTTTTTAGTTTTATCTAGTTCATTCATAAATACGAAGATAGATGTGATATATTGCCTTGCCGCGCACCGCGCCCCTGTGTCTGCGCTCTGTGCCCTGGCACCCAGTTAGCGAGCTTCGGGCAAGGGGGCTAGAGGTTAAAATACACAGACACACACAGACAGAGAGACAGCGACACGAGTCATCCTTCAATTCCCCAAGAATGCCCCCTTTATTGTGTTCAGGGGTAGATTATATAGAGATAGCGATGCCCCGGCCAAATCCACCAGAAACCACTCTCCTGCCATCAGGAACTCCTGAAGGTCTCCTGCTCAGAGCAGCTGTAGGCACTCAGATCAGGGGATTACAAGAAATTCAGGATCTGGGGTCTCACTGTTCTCAACAGGAGATTTACAGGTTAAGAATTACAATCTAAATTCTTACCAATTGTCCCACTCAATAAACTTTATGATTCATTTTTTTCCTAGAGCCCGATACAGGAAATAGGTGTGATTTTTATAACGTGTAGACTTAAATTAAAATACCACTGGTTCACTGTTGCTATTTTTTAGTTTTATCTAGTTCATTCATAAAAACGCAGATAGATGTGATATATATAACCTTATTTTCTCCTTTGTTTTTTAAGGATTGTTGAGTACCCATTGCATTCAAATACTACACTAGGGGCTATAGAGATGGCTCAGGATTAGAACCCCACATTTCCCTTACTGAGAACTAGACTTCATTTCCCAGCATCCCCGTTAGGTGGCTACCAACTGCGTGCATCTCTAGCTTCAGGGGAATCTGATGCCTCTGGCTTTTGTGGGCACCTGCACTCACATACACCTTACTCTCACACAGCTAGATACCCGCATACCTACAGGGAAAAATAAAACATTAAAAAAGCAACACACACACATAACCTTGCTAACAACAACCAAATAAATGAGAGTGCATGCTTACGAAACTTCAGAAAGTATGGCTTGATGCCTTCAGTTACACTAAAGGGAGCAGAAGATCTAATGTCCCGTTCTCTCGCCTCCTTATTGCCCTGAGATAATCTTTCTTGTGATGGATCTGGGCCAAAAGATGGCAAGTCATGGTGATCCCCCTGTTTCCAGTTTTGCCGGAACTGAGCACTGTGACTGTAGCTGTTATGTATAAATTCAGCTTCTTCCTGGAGCCCTGAAGATTTGAACCCAGTTTTCATGTGTGCGTGGAAAGTGTTTTTACCCACTGACTCATCTCCCTAGTCCTTTGTTTCTTATTTCATTCTTTTCCAATAGCAAAGCAGCATGGGAAAAGATCCGATGTAAGTTTCAACATCATACCCTTCCTGGAGACTCAGATATTGATCGTGGAATGAACTATATTAGGTTACACTTTGGTCAGTCTGTTCCAGCTCTATTAATTTAACAATAAAGTACTTTAAATAATACTTTCTTACCAGTATAATTTTTTTTTCCTCAAAGAAAATGTGTATGCCTTGGCTTTATTTGTGAGCCAAAAATAAAAATAAAATAAAAATAGCTCATTGAATGCTATGGCTTAGATTTCATTTTGCACAAGATTATATTCCAGAAGGAATATAACCTTCTCATTTGGATAGATGGATTATTGATATATTGTTATTTTTCAGAGGCATTACTGTCTTCCTGTGATGCTGAGCTAAGAAGGCACTGGCAAAAGTTTTTGGGTCTTTCTGTATGGCTTTTGATGAGAAGTAAATAAGACAGAAATTAATCCCTTACTAGTTGTTAACTTTAAATATTTTCTTTAATTTATCATGCACCACTCTCAGAGTATTAAAAAAAATCACAATCAATTGGAAGCCTCTAGCTTTAAACAGTCTTCTAGGTAACTTAACTTTGTAATTCCATGATCAACATTGAGAGTAGTCTTTTGCCTCATGGATTCAGTACCTCTCCTCCATTTCAAATGGTTACAAGTTGATTGTCATACTAAAATAATTACTTAAAAGCCATGTACATTGCCCTTTTAAAATTTGAAAGATCATATTTGCATTTAATCATGGGCTTCCTCAACTGTCAAAACGCAAAGACAACTTTGAAAATGAAGTTTTTTTTTCTGGTGTAGAGTTAAAAATAAGCCTCATTTATTTCATATAATAGCTCTCCTTTTTATCCAGCTTCTGGAAACTTAAGAAATATTAGTGACTGAGTTCAATATCCCACATCCTAATATTTTCATAATTGCAGGGCTACAATCTCATCTCATATGGATGTTTTCATTGAGGCTTATTTGTAAAACACAGATCTGGTTTTATGCTACGTAGGTGGGTTGCTATGATGCAGGAATGCCATTCTTGGTTGTGCCTTTATCAATTGTGTGCATGCACCAAAGTGCACAATGGGAGCTTTATGGTCACTCTGTATTTGGCCAAGATCACTCTCGTAAACCTCTGGTAACTCTCCCTAGAATGAAATGAATGTTAAGTATTAATTCTTTCTTGTTTTATTTTTCCCCCATGTTTCATTCTTGCTCACACACTTACCGAAGAGTAATTCTCTAAGTGGCCTTTTCACTGCTTTTCCTGTTGCAGATTGAAAATGTTGAGGTCTGCCTTAGCTTTCTAGCAGCTCGCGGAGTCAATGTCCAAGGCCTGTCGGCTGAAGGTAAGAAACTGTGCTGTTGTCACAAATGGCCTCGATGGATGTTTGAGCAGTTTCATTTCTCCATAGACAAGTCTATGTAGGCTATTGTGTGTGCATTTGGGAGAGAAGTTGTGTGCAAAATAAAATCGTTACCCCAAGGCAGTGAGCACATCCTCTTTCAAGAGTAAGGAAAACCACAACCCATAGAGCATCTTTGTTTAGTTGGGTTTGTTCCTTCTGTCCCCCCTCCCCCGAGCCCCGTGATATCACAAGTCACTTTGTAATGTTGGCAGAACTAAAACGTTCATAATCAATTGAAATTGCGAGTTAGGGAGCAACTTGTGTTTTTATCCTCATAGATCTTGTCTAAGCGGATTACATCTAGACTTCTAGTCATATAGGAAAAATCAATTCGATTTATTTGACCATGTTTTACATTTTTTTCCATTTGATACAGAAATAAGAAATGGAAACTTAAAAGCCATTCTAGGACTGTTTTTCAGTTTGTCTCGCTACAAGCAGCAACAACACCATCAACAGCAGTATTACCAGTCCTTGGTGGAGCTTCAGCAGCAAGTGACTCACACTGCTCCTCAGTCGGAACCCAGTCAGGTCAAAACCCAGCAAGATATGCAGTCTAGGTAAGGACGGGGACGCATTTCAAACGAGTTTGTTTGGATGCAGTTTGACTCTCTAAATTATTGTGAGTTTAAAATTATCTTTGTGTGCTTTCATTTTCGTGTGACCCAGATATGTGATTTGTTTTAAAAAAAAAAAAAGGCTCAAACCCCTTCTCTCGGGATCTGACAAGAAGGGTCTATCATATTTTTAGGATGCACCCTTTCATTTATTTTCTAGTGGTGACTTTTCTATATCTTACCATGCAAGATGTCCCTGGTGGAAGAAAAGTGGTATGATTTCTTCCTCCAGTCAAATACTTTAGTGCGTATCATGTGTCTTTTGAATCCTGGTAAAGAGGTATGGTTATCTTTTATTGATAGCTTGTGTTGATTACATTTTTCAAAACTCAAGGATTATTATTCATAGTACTTTTGAGTATTTGAGAAACACTCTTTCTAGGAATATGTGTTTTGTATATATATATGTGTGTGTGTATATGTGTGTGTATACATATATCTATATATCTGTATCTATCTATCTATCTATACACACACACACACACACACACACACACACACACACACACACGTGTATGTGTGTTTTATGTAGCTTAAGTTTTGGTCCTTGCAGGTGCAGCCTATGTGCTTAGTGGTGCTGAAGAGGCAAGTGAAATCTGTAAAGCAACCCCACAGGAGGGCAGGAAATGCCCTCTTTCTAGAAAGCCTGGGTCAGAGTTTAGAATTTTTCAACTGGCTGAATTTACATCAGGATTATTTAGCAATTGATCATGGACTTGAATTGCTGCCCTCTAATAATATCCATGCAGCATGCAGGTCAGTATTTCATGGGATAACTAGGTCTATAGGTCACCTTGTCTGAAATCTCAGAAAATGGCAAGTACAATTTCAGCCAACAATTTTCATGTCAGCCCCTAGCTTTGTTCCTGAAGAAAGATAAGCTATATGGAGTAATTTGTTCTTGTGCATAAATAGGAATAATATTTTGTTAAAGAGAGAAAGCATAAAAATATGCATTACCTTTCTTAAAAATATATGAATATATGAAACACACATAAGTATTTGGTTTTTTTCTATCTTTGAAATCTAAAGTACTCAACTTAAACTTACCTTGATTTTTTTTTGTGTTTACCACTCAGTATTTGACAGAAAATAATTTAAAATATCAAAACAATTTTCAAAAACTATTCCCTACCTAGTGTTACTTGTTTGACTCGAGAATTTCCAGCCAGCTTTGCTGTGGACCCACTGTCCTCTGCATGCAAATTCTCGTCTCTTTGTAAAGAGCTTTGATTAGCAGCTGATTTGTAAATGATGAAAGAACATAATTTTACGAAGATGCCATGTGTTTCCTCATTCATAGAACAATGAAGATGGTTTTCACTATCCTGAATTCAGTTTTATGGATGGTCTTCTGTTTATTAAGCACACCTTGTCTTTCTGTGATATCTAGTGAAGTTTTTGAATTTTAATAGAGGGAACAAGAAGACAGACCAATCAAAATCAAATGAAACATTGTAAGATAATTTACTGGATGTTCTTCAGAAGAAGGAATGGGGAGAGGAAATCTTTTTATGTATTACTAGTTTGTTTGCATACAGTTGGCAAGGACATGTTGGTTCTTACTACCGACAGCAGAGATACTTCCTAGAGACTGATTTAAGCAATTTGAGTGGACAAGAGGCACTAATAGTAGTAGAACAGCAATCTAAATGAAGTGATTTTGTATAAAGAAAACCGATTTTGGAAGTGACAAAGTGTCATTTGTTAGAGTGTCCCTCTCTCTGTTCTTATGTCTATGATGCGGAATTTCTTGCCCAGAATTCCTTGATAGTATTTCCTTTGTGGAATAAATGTCTCTTTTCTTCTGCTTCTCAGTGGATATGCATGGGTGGTTTGCATTTACAAGTTATTTTTAAATATAAAATGGCTCCACTCATACCATTTGGGGAAGACGTAGATTATTTTTTTGTGGCAGGGATTTAATAAAAGTATTCTTCTTTCTGTACTTTTCTTTGAAGACTGGATACATTTTTAATTTTTATTGTACAAAAATTGATTTAATTAGTTTTTTATTAAAACTTTATTGTAAATACTTGAATCAAAAAAGTCATACACCAAAATTAACCTGACCCAAGTCTAACATCTCAGTGAACTGTGCCATTATAACAGCCATTCTGAAGCCATAAAGCTTCATAGTTTTTAAATTGATACTTAATTTGATAAATTTTTAGTGCACCTGCTTTAGTAAGTGCCGCATTGATGGCCCTGATACAGTGGGGTTCAGTGTCACCTTGTAGATGGTTTCCTACACATTTTGAAAGATGTAATATAATGCTTCAGTCATCAATATTTTCTTCTATTCATACAAGCCCACTGTCTATAATTATAATTTATGTGAACTTATCATAGCAGTGTTCCTTAAGCATTTTTCAAAAACCCATAGTAGTAACATACAAAAAAAGCAGTATAATATCTTTCCGTTAAAATCAAGACAATCAATACAGAAAAAACCTACTGTCACATATTGCTGGAGGCATGAGCCCTAAGTATGATTTATGATACCTTTGTATTGATTTCAGAGTTCTTCCTCACTGTATGGTTTAAATGAAAATTTAATCTATTCTGAATAGTTAGCAAGAATTCTTTTTCTTCGTAGACTAATAAAAATTTCATAGGCCACCTTTTTGCAGCTCAGTGAGAGAGTGGTTTTTGCTCTTTTTAAAATAATCATAATTGTATAGGTCTCCACATTATACATTAAGAATTTTGTCTTCTTTGGCATTTTGAAAATAATTCATGTGTTTTCATCATTTAAGCAGCTCTTACTTAGGCATACACCTAAAAATTTCATCATTAAAAGCTCACCTCTAGAATTACAGATGAGATTGCATTCCAAGTTACTCTTTCCAAACTATGAAATCTATGTAGCTTCTCTAGTAGTTATTTTTCTCTTGTTATAATAACAGACCTTAGAAAAACAACCTAAAGAGGGAAAGGGTTAGTTTGGATCCCAATTAAAGGAAAATTCCAGCATAGCAGGGAAGTCACACAGCTTGAGGCAGCTACTCACATAGAATCCAAAACCAGGAATGAGTGATGCTTCCCAGTGCTCAGTACATTTTCTCCTTTTGACGGAGCTCAGGTATTTGTCCCACCCACAGTTAAGGTGGGACTTTCTATATAAATTAACCCAAACAAGATGATCCCTTACAGACATGCACTGAGGCTAAATAAGCCTTCAGAGATGTACTTGGAAGACCTGTCACCCCTATGACTCCAGTTGCTTTGCCAGGTGACACCTACCATCCCTACAAAGCATCTTTTTGGTTCAGTCTCCTTACTTGCTGAAGAAAATAAAATGAGATGTCAAAAGATTGTATAAGAAGTTATATGTATATATACATAACACAGAACCTGCCTGGCTTGTCCTTCTTCCCTGTTATGAATCTTACAAATGGTCCTCCATATTGGAAGCTTGGTCTACATGATGAGCAAACCACACTTGCTCAGGCTCATGTTTCTCTGTAGTGTGGATTTACTAGAACTCTTGATGATTCTTTGGCCATCTTTTAAATACTGCAGTCTTCCCATTCCTGTCCAGCATTGGTCTTCAAATTACTTCTCTTCTGTCCAAATTCTAATCACCTTCTAACTTAAAATTTATTTGTCTATATTCCTTGTTCATTATCTCTAATGTCACCATTTGTAAAGTAAACATAACATTCCCTCCCCCCTATTTTTGTCACTACTAGAATGCAAGCATTATCAGAGAACATTATACTCAGTAGATTCTTCATAATAATTTTTTTAAAGAAGCATAACAACTCTGTATTACTTCTTTTTCCAATTTAGTTAGGGAAATGTTATATTTACACCTCTAAAAGGACCAAAAGACAATTATCATGGGCTCATGATAATAAATGAGACTTGGACAGTTGATTTCAAAGAACTTGAAAAAAGAATAGCTGTTGACTACACTGGGAATTCAGAGGGAAGTGGGGAATGAGTGGTTAAAAATGTAGGGTACAGATGGGCAGGAGTAATAATTTTTAATGCTTTATAGCTCACAGGGTAACTGATATGCAAATGAGTGAATAGTTCAAAGTAGGTAGTAGAGAAGATTTTGCATGCCCATAACACAAAAATGATTTATGTATAATGTGGTAAAAATGCCATTCACCCTAATCAAATCATCTTGAAATGTATGCAAGTATAGAAACCTCACACTATACTCCACAAATATATTATTACTATGTGTCAATTTAAATGCAAATGGAAGGTGAAGCATTGAAAAAGATTTATAGTTATAATTTTGGCTTTACAATTAATTTTTTATAAATTTATCAGTTTAGTATAATATGATAATTAAAATACATTTTTGAGTTACTCTTAACATTCAGCTATGGTTGGTCTCACTATGACAATTAGAATAACCAGAGAGTATCAAGATGCATGGAAACTTTTGCTTTTACTTTAGTGGGTATCATGCCCTCTTTATCCAGTCTATATAGATTCCAGGTTTACCTTCTTTTTCTGTGTTGTTTATGATAATCACTACTGCTGCCTGTGTCCATAGTTTATTTTCTGATTCTGCATGTGATTTCTGCACTCAGAATGTGATATAGAGATTTCCAAGATTGTTACCATCTGGAGAATTGTAAAAAATAAATAGGCTGCATGAACGAAGTTCTTTTGCTTCGTGATGTCACTCACAGCTAAAAGCCATTCATGACTATCACGCCTTTCTTCTGTGTTATGTTTTGCTTAGAAGAGCCAAACAAGATTAAAAGATCTATTTAGAGAGGACACAGCTAATTTACAATTAATAGCATAGTGAAGTTATACAGTTTGAATTAGAGGCTAATAAAGATATTGATAGCATGACTAATCGGACAGAAATGCCACTCTTGGGCTGGAGAGATGGCTCTGCAGTTAAGAGCCCTGTCAGCTCTTCCAGAGGACCTCCATTCATTTCTCAACCCAGGAATCCAACGAATAATGCCAAGTTAATGAATGGCTGAGTTAAATGGGGACTATCTGGTAAGATATAGTAATCACGGAGATAATAGACTAGTCTAATCTAGTTCATATAAGTTGTTAAATGATAGGATATAGGAAAGATAATCTTTTGTTTACCAAAAGGTAATAAATAAATAAATAAAAATAAGGGTTTTTTTTCTTAAAAATTTCTCTTAAAGGGTCCTCATTGTTGTCTAAATTCTCTGGGATTGTGACCCTCCAGAGAGACATACCTAGATCTAATCTACATGGGAAGTAGAAAAAGACAAGATCTTCTGAGTAAATCGGGAGCATGGGGACCTTGGGGGAGGGTTGAAGGGGAGGGAAGAGGCAGGGAGGGGAGCAGAGAAAAATGTAGAGCTCAATAAAAAAAAAATGAAACTGAATAAATGACAAGCAATTGAAAAAAAAATCTCTGTTAAAGATGAGCAAATGATTTCTACCCCTCCTGTCAGATAATGGTTGGCTTTCACCACCTCACACATTAAATCCCATGATGACATGAAACATACTTTCTAGAACTAAATTGTAAAATCCCTGGAAGTGAAGTAGAGTTGAAGAAATATGCAGTTGGATGACATGAGAGGTAAAGGTGTGGTTATAACAAGTGTTCTTAAAAAGAACACAGAGGCTTATCCCCAGGTGGTCAGTTGCTATGCCCCATTTTATTTTGGAGAGCAGGTCACAGAGGCATCTACTTTCCCTGTGGCTGGAGTCGCTCTGACTGAACTCAAGGTTGATTGACAGAACCCCTGGGCATGCGCTCTGAGTTCCCAGGGAGGCCCCCTCAGAACACCATGACCCTTGCGACACACTTTGTTCTGAGTGTCCTCTTCCATTGTGGATATTTGCCTCTCAGGACTTCTCTTCCAGGAATCACCATTTCCTTCGGGGAAATGCGCTCCATGTCTGGGAGGCTTTTCAGCTTTTGGTCGCGGGGTTATAAATCATGAAATGTGTATAGGGAGTTTTAATTTAGAATGACAGAGAGACTGTGGTAATTTAAGCCCTCGGGATCCTGGCTTCAATTAGTTACTCTGCTCAGTTCTGTGTTGTGGTCTATGTGTTCTTTCTTAAGTCAAGGACTCAAGGTTTTAAGAAAATGAAGACAAGTAGGGATATTTTATGAATCTTAAGAAAACAAAAGTATGACCTTTCATCTCTAGGCACATATAAATGAAGGGATTTTTTTTTTAAAGATACTGAAAAACCAAGAAGATTGATAGTGATAATATCAGAAGCAAATCTGAACACACATGTGTGTGAGTGGGTGTGTGGGAAGGGCAGGTGTGTATGTGTGCACACACATGCACACCATGTATATGAGCACATGCACGGACATGCAAGTATCTAATATTATGCATATATTTTTCTTGTGTTTATATATCTACCATTTTATTTAAAGTCTAGACAACCACTGACACTTCTGTTGCTATGAAGACATGGCTCTATGATTTTTGTTTTAAAGAGTATGCCCATGTGAATTTCAGCAATTGCCAGTGGAGTAGCATGGATGAGAGATGAAACCCCTGATGGACTGTTGATCTCACCTCTAAAGTTAGAGAAGGCTGTAGAAGAGGCTCTGTGAACAGATTTACATGTAACATGCCTAGATATGACATATAAACTAGCTAACACATAACCACCAAGTTCACTATTTTCACTTCCTTCTCCCACTTAAACCTCATATCTCATGTATTATCAAATATTTGGCTTCCCGGAAACATTATGAGTCTCAACTCTGCCTCCTACTTGGACCACATCCTTTAATCAACCAAGTCCATTTCACTTCTAAATTTCATTAAACTTGTACAATTATTTTCAAGTAATGATATCTCTATAATTAAGAGTTAAAGAATATTCAATCGTTTTCATACTCAGTATAACTACACACATATTTAAATAATTTAGCAATGGCTCCTCTATTGTTAATAAAATACTATTCTGCCATTAATTTTAGTTCATCTGTTTTTTATTGTCTGTTGATTCACAGTGAGCTATCTTACAGTTGGTTTACCTAATAGAAATATATAAGCTTCAATATATCCCAAACAATTGTGGAGACATTGACGGTAGGGTATAGCATCAAATAGAAAAAAGGGGTTTGCTGGCATGAGGACCACGTTCTGGTAATAAACTGGAACAATTTTGAAATACTACAAGTAATCCTTAGACAGGTGAAGAAAGATCAATTGGGAAAAGGAAAATTAACATAGAGGAGTTATGTTTTTATGACTATAAAAATGATACTCAGGAACAGCCTTGCCAAATGATGACCTTGCCCTAGTACAGAACTTGCTGGCTGTCTATCCCAGAGTACTGTCTGTTTCGTTTTGAGAAGAGGAAATAGCCCTTTGTGCTGGATCTCAGTAAAGAAGGCAAAGTGTGGGGTAGATACAATTCAGAGAAAGACTCTACCACCAGAGTAAGGATTTTGACTTTTGTTCCCTAGTCCAGTGAGAAGCTATCATTTTCCATGACAAGAGATAGCAACAGAGTAGAAGTGAAAGTGTCATCCCGTTACTCTGAGGTAAAGAGAGGCTAGTTATAGCTGATTCCTGGAGCAAGTCTGTACCGTCGTGGGAGGTGGGGTTAAAAAGTTGACTTCCAGACACGACCCCTCCCCCAAGCCTGCGTTTTCTGCTGGGTCCTTTGCTTGGGAACTGTTTTCTGCTCCTACACTGGGGCTGCCCAACCAGAGTGGTGAGTGCCTGCCTACCAGGCGGGCCCCAAGGTCCCCTACAAGGCAGCCCGGGCACCTTCAGCTTGTGTTCCAGGGGTGCCTCTGTGCTCCTGGATCTCGCACTGCCTGCCCCCTGTTTTTCCTTTTGTCCCCGGATCATTGGGCTACCAGCGGCCCTGTTTAGGTGCTGTGGAGTTCCACCTGGACGGGTGAGTGTGTGCTATCCAGGGGCGGTTTGTCCCGGAACAGAGCACAGACCCCCCCTCCCCCAGCT
>NC_022024.1:16131931-16133384 GCF_000317375.1 Microtus ochrogaster
TCCACTCAAGAGCACTTACTCTAGCTTCCAACTGATTAGCACAACCTTTGCTCTTTACAGAACTTCATACCCAAGTGCACAAAATTTGATGTGTCCCTCCGTGTAGATGTCTACAGACCTTTGGACTAAGTGTGGCTACTGCATAGGTAGCCTGCATTTTTGAGTGTATTGATTATTTTCCTGAGTAGTAGTTTGTGTATTCCTAAGTTAGTTTATTCTTGTGTTGGTAGTAGTTTTGTTATTTTCTTAAAAATTTATTAAAAATGAAGTTGATATTCTTAATAAAAAAAAAAAGTTGAATTCCAAATGTGGTTGGAGGGAAGTGTCGGTACATCAGCTGACAGATTTGCATTACATGACTAGAAACGAGATTCTAAATTGTTGGCATTAGCTGTGAGAAGATGTATCTTTGTACTGGAAAGAAAATACGTGTAGGAGAAGTGAGTTTGGTATAGGAAGAAAGAAGTTAACTCACTGACCCACACGTCAGCTTTAAAATGTCTGTAAGAAGGACATTGGGGTTGGGAGAATGGGGTATATGAAGCAGATATAGTTAATTAATACACATTATGGACATAGTATTTAGCTTTAAAACTCTATGAGACTAGAGGCAGTAAATCACCAAAAGCTATGTACGGGTGATCAAACTAAGTCCCTGGGTCATCAGCTCGCTAGTGTTATAGAGATCAGACACAGAGTAGGACTGTGCAGAGGAAACTATAGAGTAAGCTTACAAAATCGAACCCAAATTAAGAAAGCTTGGTATCCTAGAAAGAAAGTGAAAAAAATGTTCTAAGAAGAATGGAAATAATGATGGATCTCATAGAGGCACCCTCCGCCACGATCCAGTCACCTTTGGATATTCTATGCCTGTGTTCTCTCACTATGTCTTCATAGCAACCATGTGATACAGGTGATCTTACCTTCCGTCTAAGGAAATGTAAAGTAGATAGAGCAGTTTAACTTGGCAAAGTTTCACAGAGACTCCTCTTAAAGTCGAATCCAGCATATGTAACCTGGAACTTTGTTTCCTATAATACGGAACTTTGTTTCCTAAATATGTCCGCAGAAACTCAGCTGCTTGGACTCTTGCAGGCCAATAGGACAAGAACTGCAGAGTAACCCAAGTTGACATTAGTCAGTATCAGTGAAGTTCTCGCTGTGGTAGTTCTGTTAACATCTATCTGTTCCGTAGGAATTAACATGAGAGAAAGGAAAAAATAACTTTTTTATAAATTAAATTATAGAAAATGGATTATACTAATGCAATTGCATTTTATCCCTCTGACTTTCCATTGGCTATCTTTGCAAACTTATATAATGAAGAGACATCTTTATCTCTTCTTAATTAATCTATTAATCTAAGTTTCCTTCGTCTTCCCCTCACAGAAAACATGATAGAATACAGCTGCTCAGTTTTCCCTCGTCTGGTCCACATGTTTCCTTTTATTGT
>NC_022024.1:16134979-16158564 GCF_000317375.1 Microtus ochrogaster
AAAGATAAAAACTCAAAAATTATTTTATGGAACTATTTATATAACTTAGAGAAATGGATTTAAATTATTATTTTATAAATTTGATAAAAAAGAGTCATTTTTATGAATAAATAGATTAATAAATAGTTTGTAAACATACTCTGTACTGACTACTGTGTGTTTTAAATCTCTGGGAATATTATTTATTCTTTTTCTCTCACTAACCTGCATAGTCTTTGTCAAATGAATTTAATTTCATGAGTTAGAAAAATATCTTAGTCCATTTAAGGTGGTTTGTATTTTTAATGGACTTTTGTGATTACGCTCTTGGTGTATTGAGATACAGCTCTGCTGTGCAGTGAAGACTGTAGATTTAAATAAAAAAGAGGTACAGAGCAATAAAGGATTTTCTAAAAGCAGAGTATGAGGGAAAACATTGTGGAAATGTAATTTATGATGATACAGTGAGAGAAATATGAATCTAGATTCCTGATCTTCCTATATCTTGGAGTTGGATGCTGCAAAAGAGCAGGAGACTATTTCTGCAATATCTTCTTCCGTGATCTGTCTCTTTAGTTACTGTCTTGAGATCACACAGAAGCAGACTGTGCAGGTGGCCTCACTAACTGTGTGCGGAAATGTCAGGAAGTTGTAACGCGTGTTCATGCCACAGTCTGCTGATGGCATAAGTTATCACCGTAAGCTGTCTCAAAGGCCACGAGGATGTTATTTCAGCCACCCAGTCACTAAAAAGAAACATGTGTGAGAAGCTAAGTTTCTATTTCCGTCATGGTTTTGTGAATTCTTAGCAAAATTTAAGCATGTGGCCATTGCCATTGTATGATAGCACAAGTTCTAAAGTGCAAATATCAGCAAAAGGTCTTATGTGGATTTTGAAGGAAACTAGATTGATTGAAGATACAAAAGATATGATTGTTGAAGCCGTCCTTTCTTTCTACAAGCTGTTAGCTTGTCGGTTATCATTTTATAGGAGTTTTCAAGAGAGGGATCTTCTATAGTACAGGTTTTTAAATGATCTTTAAATCTTGATTCTGAGTATAAGGTTCAATTATATTGAGTTTCTTGCATGTGTATGGCATGTTTGACTAAATCCATTCTCCACTGTCTTCAAATTTTTCTATAGCTCCTTTGGACCCTTTCCCCTCCCGTTCTCATGTGCTCTTTTGTATCTTAGAACCCACTAGATTCACATAGGACTGCCTTTCCTTTAAATGTATGGTTATAAGACTATCTACTGAACCATACAGCCTTTTGGGAGCCACATCCTTGAAAAGAACTAATCTTCCTTCCCTAGCAGCATCTGTTACCAATAGTTTTTCAGCAATGGCTAGGGATTTTCTCAGTGGAAGGCTGAATTGTTCTACTAACATAGAAAGACAGCCTTTGGTGACAGGAGTAGGCTACATTTCTGTTTTTATTGAGTACCTGGCTGATGATACATTTTAATAGGAAAAAAGATAATACGATAATAGAGCCAAGAAAAGGGAAAGAGAGATGCAGTTTTAGCCTTTGGAGGCTAAACACCATATCTGAAATTTTGGCGACATTGGATTATGTATAGATTTAATAGTTACTTTGGGCATGATTGTTCTTAGGTACTTCTTGAAGCAGTATCTGCTGATTCATTGTAGAACAAGGTTTTTTAGGGGTTCATATGGTCAACTTCAGGATTTAAGAAGAGTAAATAATGCACTGTAATATTTTAAGGCAGGGCATGTAATATTGTAAGGCAGGGCATGTAATATTGTAAGGCAGGGCATGTAATGTTGTAAGGCAGGGCATGTAATATTATAAGGCAGGGTCACTGTAGATACTAAGAGCCATAGTTGAAATCTCAGACATTATCCTGAAAGGACCATACCTGTGAACCTCTGATAAGAATACTAATACATCAAGTGACCTGTATCCAACAAAGAAAACGGTGAAGCATAGAGAGGCAGGATTGTTTTTAATAAATAAAGAATGTCATGTTATATACTGAGTTCATCAGAATTTTAGACTGTTTAGGAATTCTTTAACATGAATCTGAATTCCATTACATGTTAGTTTTCATTTTTATAAAGATCTGTTTGTCCCAGATACTTGTTTTTGGTCATGTTAAATTAAATTCTCAAAAAAAAGTTGGTATACATAGAGTTATCAACCTCATTTAACAGATGGCGAAGCAAGCAGAGAGACTAAGTGGTTGTCTTAGTTAGGGTTTCTATTACTATGAAAAGATACCATGAATACAGAAATTCATCAAAATAAACAGTTAATTGGGTTGGCTTGCTCACAGTTGGAGATGTTCAGTCCATTATCATCATAGCAAAGATCATGGCAGCTTGTAGGCAGATGTGGTGCTGGAGGAATAGCTGAAATTTCTACATCTTGCAGGCAACAGGAAGTCAACTGACATGCTGGAAGGTATCCTGAGCCTGGAAAAACTCAAAGCCCACAACTACAGTGACACACTTCCTCCCACAAGACCATTCCCACTCCAACAGAGCCATTGACTACTATTGCCATTCCCCATGAGATTTGGGAGCCAATTACATTCAAACTCCCACAGTGGGTGATGAGCCAGCCATAACGGTCTACTTCCAGGGTCTGTGGTATGAACAATGTAATAGCTCTTTAATTCTAGATTCTTAGTTTATTCTTTCACAGTAAATATGTCATTCATCACTCTTTGCCCACTTGCTGGGCATTTCTGTGTTTCTATATCTAAGCTGGAAATAAATGTAGTTCCTGTTACATATCCAACTATACTTTTATGGAGAACTTACAAATTAATATACATGATTTTATGAGCTATGTTTCTGTAGGCAAACCACCACTTATTACCATTTAAACTTATTTTAATAAATTAAATCTTTTAAGTATTTTGGCAGTACGTAGCCAGTAGTCACTCAGCATCTCTTTTCATGATTCATTCGTTGTCTTGTTTTATGAATTCAAATAATCTTACTATAATGAGAGGACCATGACACCAGAACACTGATCCCAATAGCTATGTGTGTTCTTCACTTTATAAACTTTTGAATGGAAAGCTTCTGTCTTACTTGTTCATTACTTTGAAGTAAATTATTTTCAAAGCGTCTATGTACTTTATAAAAAGAGTTATTAAATGAGTTTATGTTCTACTGTGGAAGTAAGATTTATTGTACAGAAAGGATAAGATAAGAGATAAGAGAAGATAAGAGAAAGCTAAATTCAAGATAAGAGAAAATAATGAGGGCCTTGTTAAAATGCAGATGTATGGGATTGGATTTGAGATTGTATATTTCTTACAAGTCCCAAGTGATGCAAGGTGATTGGTCACCTGTGTTTTATAAAAACACCAAGAGAACGAGTCAGTGTAATAGACATGAGGGCTGGAGGGGAACTCAGAAACATGTGGTTGGTGTTGGTCTAATAACAAGGCAGACACTGACATCTACAATGACTGAGAGGGAAAGGGAAAATCAATTCTGAGCACACATGGGCAAATCATGATCCTATTAATAAAAAAAGAATGAATAGAAGAAGTATATTGGAACTTTGGAGATGAATGAAGAGGAACGGTAAGTTCGTTGTCGTGGGTAAGCGTGAACATTATGTAACTGGACAAGTCTTTTCAATCCTTGATATGCATGTTGCAGTTTGAAGAAGTTAGTTCTAAAAGTTTAGCTGGGATCTTAGAAGTAAAGAGGTACAGGGGCCATAGTCTCTGCAGGAAAGCGATGCCTTTAAGAGTTGAGGGACAGAGGTGTAATGAAACTAAGAGAAATAGACAAGAGCGGCAGGTACACAGGTCAGGTTGCTGTGGCAGGGGATGGCGTAACAAACAGAGAACATGGATAATACCAAGAATTTAGAAAGCAGTAAAAATGAACAAAACCCCAGAGTTGTTCAAGATAGTGACATCACACATCTTAGCACTAGGTCTTACTTATAATCTCAACCCTTAGGACACTGGCCACCAAGGATGATGGTTCAGAGTCCAGCTCTAGCTACATAGCATGTTCCAGGCCAGTGTGAGCTGTGTAGTGTCATCGTGCCTCAGTAAACCAAGCAGAAAAAAAGCAAGAGATAAATTGAAGATACTAAATACCAAGAATTAAATAAAGTAAGAGGTGTTGGTACAAAGATAGTTAGCATGCAACATATTCTTTCACAGCCAATCAGAAACACAGCCATAAAGCCAAACTGACTTTAACTGAATCATTTAATAGCACAGGAATTTCCTATTGCCTTTTCCTAATTGAATGCCCAGATTTATATTATTTCTTTAAAACTTATACATAGAAATGATGGACTAGCCTTAGTTACCAGAAAACCCCTTGTCTCGTATCATTTTCACTAATCTTGTCTATGTTCAGTGTGGGGAGATCAATAAAGAAAAATTTTACTGGAGGATTTACAAGTTAACTTGAAATTCAAAAGAGATTTACTTACCTTGCTTGCATTTAAAAGTGTATTTGGATTTATCTAATTTCTATCTGATTGCATTGAAACAGCTTACTCTTTTTCATTTATTCTATGATATTTTTGACAGCAAAGTAAGTAGCTTGACCACTTGTCTCAGTTCATGGGCTAGTTAAAATATAGATTGCTTTGTATACAAATACCAATGTACCAAATAATGAATGTGAGAAACATGCACTCTGTTGACACAAAAATACCTTCCATATGATAATGTGTTCACTCTACCCTAGGCTACAGTAAGAACACTCACATTCCCAACACAGGCTGATTCAGAAGAGTGAGAAATGTCCTAGAGAACAAAACAAGACCAGAAGAAAAGTTTCTCTTGCCTAAATCCTCTCTGCTCAGCAACAGAGCAAAATTACCATAAGGTTCCAGTGACCCTTTTTGCTGATACTATCACCCCAGTGCTAATCTGAAGTCCTCCTGACTACTAATGACTGTTCAGACATGCCAGATGTGATCCTGTAGAAGTCTAATGCCCCTGGGAAGTGATTCTCCATGAAGTTTACTCTTGCCTACCCTGGGTATGCCAATAGACACTCAAATCTACTGAGTTGGAGGTGGATCGAATTAATACAGGCCAATTGGTATAAGATAAAACCACTTTAATATAAATAGCACATTCACGCAACCGAAGTTCCCACGATGCCCAGAAACAGGAAACAGGAAGGGGTTACCAGTGTCTGTGCACCCCAATTTATAGACATTTGCCCAAGGCCGTCCCGCCCCCAGAGGGCGGGCTCTCTCTACATCTCCCCTTTTTTGTCTAAATAAGACAGAACTAAACTAACTACAACTATAAACAATAATAACAAATAATAAATGTAACAAACAATATTGAGAACAAAAGTTTTATCAGACACTCTATCTCAAGGAGTCTAAATAATGTAGAGAGTAATTACAATTATATAATCTTTAACTCTGTCAAAGATCTGAGAAGGGAATAAATGTTATTTAACAAATGAGAAATATCCAAAATGTGCCAAAAATGACAGAGCCAACTGACTACCTGGGCAATCACCCAAATTCTTGTTCGCAATGTTGAGTCAACCAACTTTGGCTAAGGCCTAACATAACTGACATGCCATTATCAAATGCAAGAAACTTTTTTAGAATTATCCTACCTTGTCTTGGCAAGATGAGACAATCCTGTTTTATATCTTTGTTAGTAGTTGAGGTATGGGCTTTTCTTAACCCAAAGGCCAGTTCTGCCAAAAAGACAAGCTCCCAGTGGAGTGTCTTTGGTGCTCAAGGTTCTCTCGGGAGTAGAGTGGCATTATCAGGAGTAATTGTGTCTCATAGGCACAGAATTTTAGGTTAGATTAAAGGCCATTTTTTTACAGCTCTTTAAAAAGGCTAAAGATTATACTATCTATACTAAATATAATCTCTAGGTAACTAGAAGACCTGATTAACCTAAAAATAAACATGACAAACATGTAATTTTCAATACCTATCTAACTTGAAAACTAAGAGAATAAACAACTGTGCAATATATGAAGACAATGATCTTCATCTGTAAACAATGTCATTACATATCAAATGTAAACAATGATATTACATAAATAGTATCAGAGGTAGAAATGTACATTGTAATATGGTAGATGTATCAATACAATATAAACATACTCTTATACAAAATTAGAGGTAGGAATACTTACATTTAATATTTAATATATCAATATACAGGAAACAGTACCAATACAATTTTCTAAAAACAGTAACTCACAAATACCAACCATCCCATCATACCAGTTAATCCTCTCCACCCCTTTTTTTTTGACGGGCACTGGCGGCTAATGAGCTGCCCGATACCGGATGCCGGAGCGCGCTGGGCGGGGAGAGCGTGCAGGGAGTTGCGAGCAGAGTCGGCGGGTGCGGAACGCTTCCCTCCGGCAACCAATCTCGCTCGCAAAGGCTGTACTAGGTTCCCCCGTGCAGCACGGTGGCTGAAACCGGGACCTGCGGGGCGGCTGAGGCCAGCGCCTGGGTCCTGGTGTGGGTGCAGGGAAAATCTGCCCCACGTTGGGCGCCAAATGGAGGCGGATCAAATTAATACAGGCCAATTGGTATAAGATAAAACCACTTTAATATAAATAGCACACTCACGCAACCGAAGTTCCCACGATGCCCAGAAACACGAAACAGGAAGGGGTTACCAGCATCTGTGCACCCCAATTTATAGACATTTGCCCAAGGCCGTCCCGCCCCCAAAGGGCAATCTCTCTCTACACTGAGTGGTTTTTTTTTTTTCTAAACATTATCTCTTCACCTATTTTTGTTTTGTTTTGTTTGAGACAGGGTTTCTCTGTAGTTTTGGAGCCTGTTTTGGAACTAGCACTTGTAGACCAGGCTGGCCTCAAACTCACAGAGATCTGCCTGTCTCTGCCTCCCAAGTGCTGGGATTAAAGGCATGTGCCACCACCGCCCAGCATCTCTTCAACTTTTAACAACACAGAAATCAATTTAAGGTCCAAATTTGCATTTTTTGTGGATAACGTCTTACTCTTCAAAGCTTGAGTTAAGTAATGCTTTCTTTTATTTCTTTGAACAAAGTATTCAATTTAAAAATGGCTGTGGTGCTAGTGGGATGGATCAGTGGATAAAGTTTGTATGTAAAAAGACCTAAGTTCAGCTTTCTGATCCTACAAGGTGGCAAGAGAGAATCAATCCCAGAATTACCTTCTGATATCTGATGTTACATGCATACTATGGCATGAATCAGCCTACACACACACACGCACACACCACTATACACACTAAAATAATTTGTTGAATATAATTCAAGAATATTCAGGAATTATCAGATGTTTTAAGAATTTTTATTTTTTTACTCTTTTGTTAGACCTTAACTCTAAGTAATTTTCAACTCTGGTACACAGCTTTCTTTAAACAAAGTTGCTATATTGTAAACTCTTTTTAAACTGCACAGTGTTAGGTGTCAATAATAATGTGTATGTGTCATAAACTCAGTTTTAATAAATTGCTTTTCAGAATATTTGGTTTAACAGAGCAAATTAGAGTTGACAGAATTCTCTTCTCATACTTTTCTTCTTACTATTCTAGAGAAAGGAATCTTATGAATACAACTTTAGTCTGTTTAATGTTTTCACAGTCAGATGAAGGTTAAGATTCTATTAGATGAAATAATATTAAATATCTATAATTATAACATCTCACATTATAACTTCGAAGTCAGCAATGAGGCCCTTTTTTTTGCTATAAGAGAGGGGTCACATTACTTCATAGGGCATTCTCATGGCATATGTGTTGCATTACCGTGATATTCTTATGTATATATATTTGTTTCTGTGTGTTTCAATTGCATTTCATTGACTCATAACTTTCTTGTAAGTTTTCACTTTCTTTCCATGGTCAAAGAATCCCTTTAATTCCATTTCTCTGTTTCTCCTCATACAGTCTGACAGCCAGATATGCAGCTCAGTGTAATCACAGTGGAATTGCAACCAGTCAGAAAAAGCCTACTAGGTCAGTTCACGTCTCTAATCTATTGTTTGTTAGTGCTGTTCAAGTAAACGCCAGTGATATGCTGTCCTACCACTTTACATTGTCCAAAGCAGTACACACTTCTAAGAGTACTAAGTTTTAAGTACTCGGTTCTCCCCGGTGGATATGGAGACTTTGGGATGAGGATGTTAGGTGATTAAATGGGTTTAAAGGTCTGGCTTTGATTGAGATTTAGTGATGTCCAGTTATGTGATGGGCAAAAGCTGTGTCCTAGATTTAGAGTAAGTGGGGAAAAATGACCTTGAAAGCCCTTTGACCCTTTCAAGGTCTCATAATCTGAAAGTTACACAGCAAGATTTTTAACTATTTTGAAATAGGCATGTGGTACTTATTATACACTCTAAAAGCAGAATTGGGTTGGATGACTTTTGTGGGGAAATTAACTTAGGACGATGTTCTATATATAATAACAAATTTATGCTTTGATAACATATGGATTTAAAGATCAATATATATTTATGCTTTTTACAAAACAATGATTTGTAAAGTATTTGGAGAGCTTTATTTTTGTTCATGTTACTGATAAAGGAGTAATGGTAGCTCAAGTTGGCTGGATGAAGTCAAAGCAAAAGTCTGCACTCTGATGTATGCTGCTATGTGCATTCTCCTTTCTTAGAAGCTGTCAAGTGGTAATTTGTCAGTCATTGCTTCAGCCATGAATCAAGCTGTCCAGGGCTTCACCATGAGGGCTACTTCTGATGGCTCAATGACATTAGTGCCTTGTTTTAATTTTTTTTACATGAATTTCCACAGCAATAGAAACTTATTCTGGAGAGAAGCATGTTTCAAATGGTTTAGTTAAAATGACAACAGATGACATTAATGACATCTGTGAGGGCAGTGACACCCATGAGCAGTAAGCACCATCAGGACTCCTGTAAAATGTGGACATACACGACCTCCTCAAAGCACTTTGTCCTAATGGAACTTTCCTGTGTCACACACTGTCTCTGTCTCTCTTTTTTCTCCATCTCATTTCCCTTTTTACTGCTTTGATGAATGATGTGGAGGCTCTGGCTGCCAGTCAAATTAGGGTAATGAGAAGAGCAAATGTATCTTTTAATTTGTTTTAATTTGTTCTTCTGAGGACTGAAGATCACTTCATGGGTCACAGTAAAGATTAAAATGCATCTTAATTGCTTTCTAGAAGTGGGTCAAGTTTCATTGCAAACAGGGCAAGTTGGAGGACACACTGTTTACACATGAGTATGGGATGAATTTCAAAGTCTATGGCTATGTTTTCAGAAATTGCTCTCATATTTATTGGGATTGGGACACATAGCCCAATTAATTATTTGACTTCTTCCTGTGGAGAGTAATCACTGGGGCTGTAAATTCCTAGGGTCTGTGGTTATGATGTTGTAGCTACAACCCCTTGTATAGCTATTTGAGAAAAAAATAAAGAGCTGAAGTCATTTGGGAAAGATTCTAATCTTGTATTTGACACAACCTCAAACTATTAGAATAGTTGCAGAGACTGTTTATTAGCCAGATGTGTTTAAACATGTTAATCACGAAAGTGCAGTCAAAAATTTGAAACCCTTAAGAGCCTCTAAGTGCAGTTTTTGTATTTGTATTTTCCTGGTGTTCATTGCATCTTGCAGTTCTACTACTATAAAACGTTTTATTTGGGGAGGGGTTGCTTTCTCAAAGTTGGTAGAACAGTAGAGATGTGCTGAAATCTGCTTTTCTAAATAGATGAGCAATTTGGACATATAATGCAGTTATAAAAATATTTTAAATTTTTTATTTTAAAAGAAGAGCTGTGGAAAGATCCGCACTGTTTCTTAGGAAAGATTGATCCATCTTCTTTTCAAGCAGGAATTTTCAGAGCAGTACACAAGCTCAACCACACGGTGGCAGCACAGACACACAATGCTGGCAGTATCCACGTCATGTCTCAAAATTGTCAACGCTAGCTGGCCATTAAGTTCTAGGTTTTCAGTCATGTGGGCTGAGCTTATGATACCTATGCAAAATGCAATAGTAAAGTAAACTAAAAATTAGGTACAGTTCATGAAATGATGGAGAAGTATAATTTTAAAGAAAAAAAATAGTAAAATGTAAACTGATCCAAACTGAAACTTGATGCTAGTCTTAATGCAATAGTGTCAGGTGACCGGCATCTACCCCGCTGCTCTGGTGATGAGAAAGAAGGCATGAGTTTCCACCTGACAAAAAGCACTGAGACTGCCTTCGCTCTAGGGATATTTCAACTATCATTGTACTCACAGTGGTTTTCTTCCTTCGAGGTTGGTTAGCATCCCGTTCTGCCCTATGCAATGCGGTGGGCTCGTGCGAATAATCGCCAAAAAAATATATCTCAGTCCCCTTCTTCACAAGATAGTGAAACATTTTTGTGAAGCAACCCAGCTGTGTATAGCGTAATCGCGACCTTGGTCCTGGCACTGTGTTTTAATGTAGCTTGGAAGCTTAAGCTTAGCTAGTCAAAATACCATTGGTGTTCGCCTTTTGTTCAATGATTTATTCTTGCCGTTAAATTTCAAGGCTTAGGAAAAGCTGCATTAGCTAGAACTATGTTCCGTACACTGAAAGGGAAATTTTAGCAACTACAAATAATTGAGTAATGGGCTAAAAATTCTATGAGGTTAAAGCCTGTGTTGCTCTTCTCATATAATTGAATGGTATATTTAACATAAACTTTTATTCATCTGAGCAAGTTTTTTTTTTTATGGTTAAAGGCCACTTTGTTTTAATTTTCTTATCTTTGGAGGCATGTTTATTGAGAAGTAAACCCAGCTTTTCCTCCCAGTCTCTTACTTGGTGTCCAGCTGTTTGTCCCTTAACCCATCATTTTCTGCTAAGTAGACGATCCCATACTGTGGGTTTCCCACCAACTCTTCCTTGCTCATACTTCCTTCTCCTTATTTTTTGAAGTGTACAATAATGATGTAATTTTTTTCTTGTGCTATTTCAGGCTTCCAGGGCCCTCTAGGGTGCCAGCTTCAAGCAGCAGCAACAACAAGGCTCCAGGAGCCTCCAACCTGAATAGGAGAAGTCAGAGCTTTAACAGCATTGACAAAAACAAGCCTCCAAATTATGCAAACGGAAATGAGAAGGGTAAGTGTGCACCTGTCACATCAGCCTGGTCCGAGCCGAATGTATGCCGTGTGGATTGACACGGGGATGTTGAGAGCTGAACAGTGGGGCAGCTTAGGGGTGAGAATCTTATCCGAGAAGTTTCCTAACCCCCCGCCATCATGAACTGCGGCTTCCTCCTGGTCCTTTCTATTCTGCAGAACATTTCAAGGAAATGAGTTCATGTATTTTAAAGTAGATTGTTAATTATAGAGCCAAGCATAAAATCTGTTTCACAAAAGAGTTAGTTACCCCAGATGTATATGCACAGAGTTTTCTTACGCCTTTCGTCCTTTATGAAAATTTATCCTGAAATCAAGAAGCTAACTTAAACTTATTTGAATTCCTGTATCAGTTAATCCTTATGTCACTGACAAAATGCGGACTTAAGGAATTAAGGTGGATGTATTAAAAGCTGAGATATGGTGAATAGGCTGTGGGAGTATATACCTGGAATTCCTGTACTCAGGAGACTAAGGTAGGAAGGTTACTGCAAATTTGAGGCCAATGTGGGCTATGTAGTAAGTCCCCAAATAGGCAAGATAACAGCGTATGTGAGCATTTCCAAAAAAAAGTAGGAACTATAGTCGATATGTTTGTGATAAGTGTTCGTCTTTGAATGATTTATTTATTTTATTTTACTGCTTTGTTATTTTGCCTGCATGTAAATCTGTGTGAGGGTATCAAATCCTCTGGAATTGGAGTTACAAACAGTTGAGAGTTTATATGTGGGTGCTAGGAGT
The DNA here is from genome assembly GCF_000317375.1 of Microtus ochrogaster. Taxonomy (NCBI): domain Eukaryota; kingdom Metazoa; phylum Chordata; class Mammalia; order Rodentia; family Cricetidae; genus Microtus; species Microtus ochrogaster. Next base: position 16,146,802 of record NC_022024.1, read on the forward strand.
TGAACCTGGGTCCTTTGGAAGAGCAGCCAGTGTTCTTAATCACTGGATCATATCTCCATCCACTAGTGTCTGTCTTTGAAAGCAGAAGGAGCGGGAAACATTATGACATCATTGTTCCCCAAACATCAAATTATCCATATATATATTCTTAAAATACTTACTAGAAACATAAAATCACAGAATGAATAGGTAAAAAAAGACAAATATATATGTGAATAGTAGATTATAAATGCTCTATAAGCCACACAGTTCTCTATGATATGCAAGGTGTGTATTTTTAAAGGTGCTTGCTTGGAACCTGTCCTATTTGGAACAGGGCTCAATAGAATGGATGTACATCTATACCTGAATCCTAAGGGAAATCAAAAAGGCATGCTTTGCAAATACTGTGACTGTTAGAACACTATTTCCACATCAGTGAAATGTCCTATTTCTCTTTGTCATTCCCTACCCACTGCAGGGTAGTCTATGAAATTAAGAAGTGATTCATATGTTTAGGTAGGAGAACTATGGAAAGCTGAGTATGAATGGCTAAACCAAGCATGGGCTATTCTGTACAGGTTAGATAATTACCACTTACGTCAATAGGGAATTAGGCAGCATTCTCTTACTCAGACATAAATGGACAGGGTCAACCTTGAACGAGAAACTGTTTTGTGAGTTTCTTTCCTTTGGACTGAAGCAAATTTTGGAGTATTGTAATCCCTGGATAGCAAAGCAGTGTGTCTTAATACCTGAAATGCCTCCCGCTTTTGACTCGAGTGGAGGGGAGGGGAGAGGAAATATTGTATACATTTTGAAGTCTGAAGCTTTAAAATTAAGAAGAAAGTCTCCTTTTGTCAGCAAGTGATTGAGCATTTACTGATTCATAATGACCAGGTACGTTTAAAATTTTAATAAAAAAGTTATTGCTGGCATAATTGTGAGTGCCACTGGCCTTCATAATATTCTAAAATCAACTGGCTTTTCACCTTCCTAGTTGGCAGCTTTATGCGTACATGATTCCAATGAACATTTTAAAACAAAAAAAAAACCATTCTCTTCAGTCATCAAAAGAGTTTCAATTACTTCTTATAATGTTTAATACCACACATATGCCTACTTTTCAAGCCCAAGTTTGGTTTCTCTTTTTTTATAGGCTCAGTGATTTTGGGCATTCTATTTTTCCTTTCATTTAAATAAAAAGATACCCTTGAGCCTTTTACTTTTCTTGGGAAGACAGCAAATGGGAAATGGGCATTTCTGGTTGGAAGTAAACACTCCCCTCATTGTGTGACTTTAGAAAGCATTCTATAATTTCAAACAAATTCTACAAGTATATGCTATATAATTTCTAGAGGAGGCTAACAAACTTGCAAACAGAGGTGTGTTGAACGAACTACCACTGCTTATTTAAAATTCTCATGCTGCCATCTGCACATTTATGTATATATGTGTATATACATATATATTTGTCCATATATTATATTAGTTTCTACACATACATATCTGATACTAGAAGAGAGATTTCGAATTGATCTAAATATTTTGATAAGGTAATGAAATGAAGTGTCTATATTTGCTTTTTCAAAGTCTTTATTTCTGGTATCTCAAAGTACAACTCCAAAGATGGATAAGCACCCAGGTTCTCCCAAAGATGCTCAGCTTCTCATGGATGTCTAGAAATTTAACATTGTATATGGCAATATTTCTAATTACCACAAGATGGAGACAGATACAATGCAATATGTGGTCTTGGTCACTTACCAGAGAAAGCAAAAGGTGTAAAGACATAGTGAATTAACATTTATCTCTTTAAATAAAGCTACGTGAAATTTTCAAAACATTTTGAAGAGTTTGTCACTTATGCCCTTTGGGTTAAGGAGTTGTAGGAGAGGGATGTGTAATGAATAATCCGGATAATGAAGAAATATGAAAGCTGTACTATGAAGATCCTTTTTACAGATTTGTAGACTTTTGTCACACATATGTGGGCATTAAGTGTCAATAAACTGCCAATAAGTTTAGATAAACTCACATGATAGGGAGCAGTTTTACATGTACAATGCACTTGCTGTTAGAATTATTTGTGTCATTGGATGCAGAGCCATTTCAGTTGTAATATTATACTGCGACAAATTATCACCCACTCTGTGTCCAAGCAAGTACTACAAGCTTTAATTTGAGGCGTCCAAGGCAATCTAGGCTTCTACTTCACAACTTCACACAATGACCTCTCTGGTTCGTAGAGACACCCCTTACACATGCCTGACCTCAGCATCTTTCCTTAGTCTCAGAGGACTGTTAAATAACCCCCCCTTTTTTTTTTCTGTCCTGGACTCTAAAGCCAGAACCATGTGGCTGAAGCTGATGAGTTCTACTGCTTTCTGGGGTTGGAACATGGCCACCTCACTCAATTACATCTTTACCAGCTTTCTGTTTTCAAAAGTTTCCTCTGCTGCCTAAGCTTGGCTGTCCTGAAGCTGTATACTAGGCTGACCTTGCACTCAGAGATCTTTCAGTTATATCTTCCCCAGCTTCCTGTTGTTCTTGTTGGTTACCTTCACTGCCTAAGTTTGGTTGTTTCATAACTCGTTCTGTAGACCAGGCTGGCTTCAAACTTAGAGATCCACCTGCCTCTGCCTCTGGAGTGTTGAGATTAAAGGTGTGCACCACCACACACAACTCTAAGCTTTTCTTTAATTCCTTTTTACAAGTTGAAACCTTAGCTGGGTGGATCGTGCCCTGAGGTCACCACCTCCTTTATTCCAGTTTTTAATCTGTTTATCTCCTTGAACAAAGAACTTAGTTCCATTCTACTTCCTTTTCTCCTAAAATTTTATATTTTCTATTTTAACTTGCTCCTTTCATCATAATTCTTCATTAGAGTTATCACTCTCAGCCCCACAACAGAAGCTATGTTGGACTGTTTTGAAATTTCCTCTGTCAATGGAAAGAATTCACAACTCTTCACTTCAGTCTCAGGCATACACATTCTTTATCAAAAGAGCACAAGAAAGATCTCTAGACAGTATACTAAAATTCTTCTCCTCTGAAATCTCTTAAGGCAGGTTCCCAGAGTTCAAATAACTCTTAGCTCTCTGTCTTCCAATCTCCTACTAGGCCATGAAGCAGAAGTTCAAGCATTCCACTGCTTTCCTAACCCAAACTGCCAAGATCCATATTATTCTAAATGAAAACATGCTCTGGTATATCACAGTAATTCCCCAGTCCCTGGTACCAATTTCTGTCTTAATTAGGGTGTCTATTGCTATGAAGAGACACCATGACCACGGCAACTCTTATAAAGGATTTTGGAAGTTATTTGAGTCACTGGACATAGCTTAAGCACATATGAGATTTCAAAGTCTACCTCCACAGTGATACATTTTCTCCAACTAGGCCACACTTACTCCAACAATGCCATATGGGGACCAATTACATTCAAATTGCCACATATTCTATTTCTTTTTCAAAAAAAAAAGCAAGCTTTCAAGAAACAACAGACAAATAGGGCGATCAAAAATAAATTTAAAGTAACTCATCAAAGGTAGCTTGAGAGGCTGGATTTATTTTATTATTCTATGAATACTTGAGAAGATCTATTTTTAGGGCCAAGTGTATATAGTTCAGTAATAGAGCCTGGAATGGCTGAAACTTATGGTTGCCTCCCAGTTCTTCAAGCTTACAGTATCTCAAAGAGAGAGAGAGGAAGAGAGAGAGAGAGAGAGAGAGAGAGAGAGAGAGGTTTTGTCTGAAGAATTAAACAAATTAAAAATTCAGAACTCTCTAAAATTTGTAAATTGCAAAAAAGATTTATGTATGTATAAGAACAATTTTACTTCCATACTGAAGAAAACCAAGCTGTTTTAAGCACAGCAGTGTTAGTTGGTATAATTGGGGGTAGAAGGATATAGGGTGATTTCCATAAACCGTGATATCGAATGGAATCACCAGAGACGCATCAACCTCACTTCAATACCTAATACCGTCTCAATACTAAGCATCTCCCAAAAACAGGTGTGCTCATTTTAGCAGACGAATTAAAATATAAGTGCACATTGTCATAAATCATTTCTTGTAAAGACAACTGTGATAGGAATGTTAGTGGGGAATGGAATACCATCTCGCTGTTCCGTGGAAGTGGGAGGTAGGAACAAATTTCTCAGAATACATCGAGAAATTAAAAGAGCATCTTTTGTTAGGCTTTTCAGACTCACCTTCACTTCTTCCTCCTGATCACCAGCCATTCAAAAGCTGACAATGAAGAATGCACGCGATCCTCTCATTTATCAGAGCCCATGCCCTCTGAAAGAGGGCTCTAGGCAGATGTGTCCTCTGGGAAAAAAAAAAAAAATGCATACCGAATGACTAGGAATTGGAGCTTAAGAAAACCATGCTGTGACTCATTTGGGCACACATTTTATGTGTTTCAAGAAACGTTAATAGATTAGTTTTGTTCTACAAAATACGTGCAATGTGTTTGAAAGGGAATACTAAACATCTCAGTTATTGTAAATGTAAATTCCCCTGTTTCATTGTGACCCAGTTGTGAGCTACATTTTAGAATCCCGAGTTACTAAACTTGGGTTGCCTGACACAGTTCCTTAGAGATGTGTTTTTCCATGTTGCTAAGGAACATGCCTCAGTACCCTGGGGAACACTACTACCGTCTCACTGTCTCTCCCAAATGGTTCTTACACTGAACATGTACCATTACGGAAGAGAACAGCATCAAGCACTATCTAATATGAGCCTTTTTTTCTTTTATTTATCCCCAACCTGGAACTAGCGGGATTGATGCCAAAGATCTAGCAACATTTTGACTCATTGTTGTAAGCCATTACAGTTCATGTGAGTTTTGTATTAGCTACTGAATTTCAGATGCTTACTGTTAGCTAAGCAAAAGATAATCCATTTTTCAACACATTTTTTTTTGGCTCTTTTGTTCCATAATTCTTTTTAAATATCTGTAGGGAACTAAAGTGCTGTTCTTTTTTTTCTTAGATAATATGTATGTTTAAAGACGTATTTATTTGCATAGTATGTGTGTGTGTTTGCCTACATGTATGTATACACATCACATTCATGCCTTGTTCCTATGGAAGTCAGGTGTTGGAAATCCTGAAACTGGAATTATAGCTAACTATGAGCAGTCATGGATTCAGGAAACCTAACGTGGGTCCTTTACAAGACCAGCCTCACTGCGTATGTTTATTATTTTTAATTACTGATAATTTTATTGTGCTTTCCACGACTCTTTGTTTATCCTGATGTAAGGTAGCAATACCATAATTTCTGAAATCTAAGAAGTTTTCAACTCTTAGTCAACACTCAGCACAAACAAGGTGCTATCACTAAGTAATATTCATGAAATATGTTGCTGGTTTCTATGTGTATAGTGAGGGACCTTGTTTATTACTGAAGATAATAAAAGCTGGTTCATGAATAAAAACAGTCCCAAATATCACACCCTTTCACAAAGCAGCTCCCTGGCTTTGCAAATAGTATAGGAAAGCACACGCGGAGAGGACATTGTCTCTGCCACAGCATCCGAGGTTTTTGTTGAGTCATTATAAAATTGATGACTGGAACATTTCACAAGCAATTACCTTCTCAAGGTTACGTGCTGCGGCACGATAGAGGCAAGAGAAGACATTTGCGTCTGGGCCATCCTTTATGACCTTTCACATTCTTCAAAGGTGTTTCGATATGTTATTGAGAAACAGATTGGACTTTTATATACTGACTATTTCTAATCTTATTACAACCTCTAACTCTTTTTGCTTCTTTCCTTCCGCAAGAATTATTGTGCTTAAAATGTCCTATATCCAAGGCTATCGGTATTATCTAATTCTCCACCTGCTCTGCAGAGAACACTTTTCAAAGAATGTTGATATTGTCATCATCACTATCACTTTATATACTTCTTAGTTAGAGGTTTATTTTCTGTGAGTTTGCATCTGTTTCCATTAGTTACTGGATTAAGAATATCTAGTGACAATTGGGGTTACCGAGGATGGTCAGTTTAGGCTACCTATCCAATGTTGCTAGGAATCTTAGCTGGCCTCATTGTTTGTAGATCTGTGGGAAGTTTCCATTGTACCGGCTTCCTTTCTGACCCCAAAATGAAATTTGTCTTCACATTTCCTGATGTTAGTGCTTTTAATGGTTGAATAATACTCCATTGTGTAAATGGACCACATTTTCTTTATCTGTTTTTTCGTTGAGGGGCATCTAGGTTGTTTCCAGGTTCTGGCTATTATGAATAATGCTGTTCTCAACATAGTTGAACAAATGTTCTTGCGGTATGATTAGACATCTTTTGAGTATATACCCAAAAGCAGTATAGTGGAGATTTGAGGTAGATTGATTCCCAATTTTCTGAGAAACTGCCATATTGATTTCCAAAGTAATTGTACAATTTTGCACTCCTACCAGCAATGGAGGAGTGGTCCCTTTGCTCCACATCCCCTCCAGCATGAGTTGTCATTTGTGTTATTGATCTTAGCTATTCTAATAGATTTAAGACAGAATCTCATAGTCTTGATTTGCATTTCCCTCATGGGTAAGGATTTTGAACATTTCTTTAAGCGTATCTCAGCCATTTGAGAGTCTTCTGTTGAGAATTCTCTGTTTAGCTCTATACTCCATTTTTAATTGGATTATTTGGTATTTTGATGTGTAATTTCTTTAGTATTTATATATTTTGGAGATCAGCCCGCTATTAGATGTGGGGATGGTGAAAATATTTTCCCATCTATAAGCTGCCATTTTGTCTTATTGATAGCGTCCTAGCTTTTCAGTTTCATGAAATCCCATTTATTAATTGTTGATCTCGTTTCTCTTCTACTAGTGTTCTATTCAAGAAGTTGTCTCCTATGCCATCTCAAGGCTATTTCCTACTTTCTCTTCTCTAACATTCAGTGTAACTGGATTCATGTTGAGGTCCAAGATCCACTTGGACTTGAATTTTGTGTAGGGTTATAGATATGGATCTATTTGCATTCTTTACATGTCAACATCCAGTTATGTCAGCACCATTTGTTGAAGATGCTTTTTTTTTTCCTACTGTATAATTTTGGCTTTTTGTTTTGTCCAAAATCAGGTGTTCACAGGTGTGTGGATTTATGTTGGGGTCTTCAATTTTGTTCCACTGATCCACCAAGCATAGGGAATCCTGTTGAAGAGAGGGAGGAAGAACTATACCCACCAAAGGGTGGGGTCAACGTCATCCCAAGGGAACCCACAGAAACAACTAACCTAGGCTAGGCTCATAGAAACTCACATTTCACATAGAGCCCACAGCTAGGGAGCCTGCAAGGGACCAATGTACACCCTCTGTATATTACAGTTGTGTAGCTTGTTCTTCTGGTCTACGTATGGGACTCCTACCAGTGTGAGCATGGCCTGTCCCTAACACTTTGGTTGGCTTTTGGCCACCTATCCCCTTAATACAAGGGGAGGAACTTAGTACTGTCTTAACTTCATATAGCATGCTGTGTTGACACCCATGGGAAGTCTGCCCCTTTCTGAACAGAAACAGAGCAGAAGTGAATTGGGGGAAGGTTGTGTAGTTTTGATCCTACAGCACGTACTGGCTTTGTGGGAGCCTAGGCAGTTTGGATGTTCACCTTACTAAACCTGGATGGAGGTGGGCGGTCCTTGTACTTCCCACAGGTCAGGGAACCCTGATTGCTCTTCAAGCTGATGAGGGAGAGGGACTTGATCTCGGGGGAGGGGGAGAGAAATGGAAGGCGGAGGCGGGGAGGAGGCAGAAAGCCTTAATAAATAAATAAATTAAAAAAAATAAAATTAAAAAAAAAGAAAGAGAACTACAGAAAAAACAAAACAAAACAAAAGGATCCATTGGACATTAGCATTCTTTAGTATAATTGTGAAATCTGTGTGGTTTTTAAAGGTAGTGTTCACTTGACTAAACTTTTTGTGCATTTTAAAATATATTTGTGAGATAGAAAAAAAAAGAAGAAGAAGGGGAAACTGTGGTCAGGATGTAAAATAAATAAATAAACTTTTAAAAAGTTAGTTTTCTTCTATCTAAGATACTGTGCATTGAAAAATAGACGTACAAATTCAGGATGTTTTCTATGTGGCTTATGAAGCTGGTAACACTGTCAGCTATTGTATCTAAGCTCTAAAGCCCTAAAGTTTATCAATGACCTCATTCCTCCTTTTCCTGTGTCTGTTGCCGTCACCATATTTACCTCAGTGTCTTCACTTTAGGAGTAGATTGGAATTGCACCTGAATTGTTGACAGTGTCGCTTGCCAGGTGAGGAAGCCAAACATTGAATGAGGAAGTTTAGGCATATTTGTAAGCCCCAATGAAGAGATCTATTTTTACATTAACTCTGAGGAATATGTGTGAGCAGACTGTCAAAGGAAATAGAGTAGTGCACTGGGCAGAGTCTTTTATGTTATTCATATTTAAATTCTTCCCAGTGAGGAAGAAGACAAACAGAATTCAGATACCCATTTAGCTTCTCCATTTCAAGAAATACTGTCAGAATTTAAATCCTTCAAGTATTGGAGTCAGATAAATCTGGCTCAATGTGTTGGAGTTTTCTAAGTCTTGCTATGTGTATTATTGGGTACAAGTTGCTTTCTCTCATGAAGCTCTCATTTTCTTATTTCTGGCAAAAGAACGCTTGTGTGTATGGGTGGTTATTATGAGATTTAATATGATACTGTGGACAAAAAAATCCCACAACATGCTTTGAACAATTCATTGAGAACCCCTAGTCAGTGGTTATGGTAGAGTTGGTTGGTATCTAGATGGAAGAAGAGGAAGATTAATAGAAAATTGTTATTTGGAGACCAGAGATAACAGGTTATCACCATAAACAAAGAAAGGCCTTAAGGATGCAAGGCACAGTCACACTGTTTAAATACCTTTACATTTGCATATGAGGCATCTGTTCTTTTCTTTCTATAAAAAGATTAATTTTGAGTGATAAACAGACTTAATCAACCTTCAGAACCATGTTATTGGGTGTAGGATGCTTAATATTGAAGACGTGACTGACAGATCCTAAGGTTTCCGCTTTACCCATTCTGTAGAAGGTACTGATGCTTGTTATGCCCAGATCACAAAGTCCCCCCTCAAACCAACTAGGAGACTGAGTCTTGTATGTAAAAGCAAGGAGCCTTTATTCTTACACAAGTTTACAAACTTGGTCTCCCTGAGTGTCCACTGTATTGGAGTGATCAAAGAGACTCGAGCTCAGTTAGAGTTGGGTTTTTATTGTAGCAAAGGTGGGGGTGAAGGATTTCTAAGGTTTAGGACCCCTGATTGGCTGACATTTGTCTAGGAGTGTTCTGGTGAAAAAAAAACGGTGAGTGTGTGCTGGCAGGTGATCCTATCTACAATGGTTGGAATGTTAAGAATTTCCTTTGGATGGTCTGTTCCTGGGTGGAGCCTGGGAAGTCTCAGTTTATTGTCTTTCTTGGAACCAGGTCTTGCCTTAGGGAAAACTACTGAGACCCAGGCCTCTGTTGAACTTGTCATGACTGGGTCCCACCATGCTGCCATTTCAGCTGCTGTTGCTATACACTCTATCATGAGGAGTCCAGGGAGCTCTCTCCATCAGGACTTCTTTCTGACACTGAGAGACCTGACACTGTGGTTTGTCCTGTTAAAGAAATCTGGGGTTTCTTATTGCTGCCATAAAAAGACAGACTGGGCATAGATTTAGAGGCAGGCATGGAAATCTGTCTTAGACGAGTGTTCTCAGCTGAAGCTGATGTTACAGCTGTTGCTATGACCATTAGTGTGTTGTATGTGAGTGCCATAACATCGAGTCCCAGATGTCTTATACTGGGTGTAGCCATGATACCTTCCTCTTCTGTACTTGAACTTCTGTGGTCTATGGAGTTAACACCCTCAGCTTGTTTTCTAAGAAAGGAGCATCATTGCTTTTCTTGTCTACCACTGACAGTCAGTTCAACAGCATCCTGCCTCATTCCTTCCCACCATTCTTATCCTTGCCACAGTGCCTGATTCTCTCAGTCAGGATGTTTCTGATTTGTTAATGAAGTTGCAAATAGACAGTAGACTGGACCGATTTTGTGCCTAAAATGAGAATAAAAGAGACTTTAGACATCTTCATATGCTTGATTATTCCTTAGTGATTCATCACCACAAACTGCTGATGAGCTCAGACCTAAACAAGGTTCTCAAACATCAAAGAACCAAAAATATGAGTACTGCGTAATTATGGAACATTTATTAATTTAGCCAACATGGATGATATAATACTAGGAAGCAAGGTCAAAGAATGAATTCAGCCCTGTCTACTCCAAACATAGCTTGTGACCGGTAGCAATTACAGTATCTGGTAGCTTGTTAGATTTGTAGACTATTAGAATTGGAAGAACTGCTGAATCATAGCAGTAAGATCATAGCATATCACATGCAGTAAGATCCCCAGATAGCACATGATCACATTAAACTATACAATCCCCTGTGCTCCAAATACCAAGCATTCAAAGAAAGCCAATTGCAGAGTCACACAGTGCAGGAACTCTTGTTTGGTGCAAACCGTTGAAGGAGTTACTTAGACTCACTGAGTTTAATGAGCTTGAAACATAAGCCCTTCCCACCTCAAAGGGTTGTTGTGAAATAGTGAAGTTAAGGAATCTTCAGTAGGCTTATGTATGGAATGGTTATGTTAGCAATGTTAACATTATTTTCCTTGTCGAATGGGCAAATACACTAATGGATTTTGATGCCAGTGTGAAGAGTTTGGTGAAGTAATGGCCCTCTGAATTGTATTCTCCGTAAAACATGGTTAAATTTTGTGTGACTGCATTTTTTACAAACTTATGTCCTCACATATGTATATAAATCTTTATAGGTGGAAAACGTGTATACTTCCTTAAAGACATTTCATGAATACTCTCTTGCCTTCAGCAGTTATATCCCCACCCCCATGTCATCTGTCCTGTCTCTATTAGGCAGCCCTGCATGATCTCAGGCAACTCTCATCATTTCTACCACATCTTCCTTATATCCTGTTCTTCTGATGTCTAAAATATGTCAGCATCCAGTGACATTCAATGTACAGCTCTTTTCTTTATTCTAACAGGATTATACAATGTAGGCGTGCCTTCAATTCATAAGCCACTCAGTAAATACTAACAGATGATATGATTAGACTAGGTTCTTTAGATAGAAGTAATTAAATCAAATTGATTAATATTCCCAGAAAGAGCAGAATAGTATGACAGTAATTTCTTAAAATCGGTAAACATGTAAATGTATGCTGAGAATCAGGTACTGGAGGCCCCCTGGGGGATCTGATAATAGATACCCACATCTCAGGATCATCATAAAGAAAAGGAGAAATAGATTTTGATGTTTGGGAGATGTCTCAGTATCTATAAGCACACACCACGCAGTTCCGTAGACCCTAATTTAGATTTCAGAATCCATGTAAGAGTGCATTGCAAAAGCCCATATTTGTAGCTTTTCTATAGCTAGAAAAAGAGAAGGAAGGGAGGCAGACAGGAAAGCCACATAGAAGTCACAGCCTGGCTAGCCTAGAGGACACCATGGAGAAGTGGAAACACTAAGAAAGACCCTGTCACAGAACAAATTAAAAGATGAGAGAGCGCCGGGTGGTGGTGGCGCACGCCTTTAATCCCAGCACTCGAGAGGCAGAAGCAGCCGGATCTCTGTGAGTTCGAGTCCAGCCTGGTCTACAAGAGCTAGTTCCAGGACAGGCTCCAAAACCACAGAGAAACCCTGTCTCGAAAAACCAAAA
>NC_022024.1:16158664-16172460 GCF_000317375.1 Microtus ochrogaster
AAAAAAAAAAAAAAAGATGAGAGAGCAACTCCAAAAGATACCTGTGCGTGTGTATGTGTGCGCATGCGTGCACACTCATACACACACACACAAAGATTAAAATAATAGAGATATATCCTTAAGTTGTTTGCTCTAATCAATTCAGGCTTAACATACACAAGATCCTGTTTTTAGTCTTAGTACCATAGACATAGAGACAGACAGACAGACACACAAACACATACACACCACAAAATATAACTTTAGTGGTAATTTTTGTTAATAAATACAGTTAATTAAAAGGCTACATCATCATTTATATGTAGCCATATAACAAGTAGCTAATCTCCTTATAACTTTAAAAATTCTCCATTTCATAGGCAATGTAGAATGTTCACTTATTAGATTGAGCTGTAGTGGTTGGATAACAAAGAGTTTCATAAAGGAGGAATGTTGTTTTATTTATCTTCAAATATATAAATAAACAGGACTAATAACTTCCATTTGGTACGAGTAACTGGAGTATGCAAAACTGATACTTTCCAAACAAAGAAAATTGTATCACAGAAGTAATTAAATATGCATAATATGTTGCTTTTCAGTTCAGAATAAATATGTGTCTATAGTTAAGAAATAAGGGGTCCTGGAGAGATGGCTAAGTGGCCCAGAGTGTATAGTATAACACTTTTGAGAAGACATGGTTCACAACCTCCTGCAACTTCAGATCCAAGAAATCTGGTACCCTCTTCTGGCCTCTGCCTATACCTGCATTCACATGGAAGTATGCATGCACATGCTCCCCCAACACACACATACACACAGAGATACCTATATTTTTTTAAGGAAGAAAAAAAAGTAAATGTGTAATTGTGTTTAATAAGCAACCAAGACAAATAAATCTTTCCCTTTTTTTTTCTTAATTATGTACAGATTCCTCCAAAGGACCTCAACCATCTTCAGGTATCAATGGAAACACACAGCCTCCCAGCACTGCTGGGCAACCCCCAGCCTCTGCCATCCCTTCCCCAAGTGCCAGCAAGCCCTGGCGCAGCAAGTCCATGAATGTCAAGCACAGTGCCACCTCCACCATGCTGACAGTGAAGCAGGCGAGCCCAGCCACCTCGCCCACACCATCTTCAGACAGACTGAAGCCTCCTGCCACAGAAGGGGTTAAAAGTGCTCCCTCGGGACAGAAATCTATGCTTGAAAAATTCAAGCTGGTTAACGCCCGGACTGCATTGCGCCCCCCTCAGTCTCCCAGTTCGGGACCTAGTGATGGTGGGAAAGACGATGATGCCTTTTCTGAATCTGGAGACACGGAAGGTTTTAATAGTGGCTTGAATAGCGGTGGCTCAACAAATAGCAGTCCCAAAGTGTCACCTAAATTAACGCCTCCGAAAGCAGGAAGCAAAAATTTCAGCAATAAAAAGTCTTTGCTGCAGCCAAAAGAAAAGGAGGAAAAGAACAGGGACAAAAATAAAGCCTGCACTGAGAAGTCCGGAAAGGAAGAGAAGGACCAGGTTACTGAGACAGCCCCCAAAAAGACCTCTAAAATCGCAAGCTTGATCCCCAAGGGCAGCAAGACCGCAGCAGCCAAGAAAGAGAGCTTAATTCCATCATCCAGTGGGATCCCAAAGCCAGGGTCAAAGGTACCCACGGCAAAGCAAAGCATTTCACCCAGCAGTGCAGCAAGCAAAGAGTCTGAAAAGTTCAGGACTACCAAGGGAAGCCCTTCTCAGGCCTTCCCCAAGCCCATCACCACAGAGAAAGCAAGCACACATGGCTTCTCCGCTCCCCAGGAGGGGAGGGAAGCTGGCCATGCATCCCCCTCTAGCTCCTGTGGCGTGCAGGTGGCACACAGCAGTGGACAGAGCACTGGCAATGGAGCCGTCCAGCTCCCCCAGCAACAGCAGCATAGTCACCCCAACACTGCCACGGTGGCTCCCTTCATTTACAGGTGAGATGGCCCCCGTGGCCCCATGTTCACTGATCTTCATAATGAGATGTGTAATATTAAGTTAAATGGCCATTTCAGGATGTTTCTCTTCGAAGCTACGGGACTAGAATTCTGTAGAAAAGCTTAGTCTGGGGAAATCTTCTCACGTGTCGGGCCCTATTCTCTTAGACACTGAGGCCTTCAAAAATGAACGTACATCTTTTCAAGGGCACGATGGAATTGAGGTGCCTTGACTTTTTCATGTTCGGGTCTTTATTACACCTGTAACCTCTGGTACCTAGCAACTGTCATTAGCTCAAGCTGTCCCTTAAAATAATCGTCGGAGTAAAGGTGTTGGCAGCCAAGTTCTTGTTGTCATGTTTGGGATGAAGTAGATCATAACGGTTAAAGAGGGTGGCCTCAAGAGCATACACATGTATACTGAATTCCCAAGTGTACCATTTACCAGCTTCATGACTTTGGACAAGTTGCTTCAAATTTCCTAGTCTCATTCCTTCAACTCTTAGTAGAGATTAAAATAATAACAAAGGTAATTGATTTATTTATTCTGTATTCTAGTATAGTGCAAAGCATGAAGTGTTTTTATAGGTATACCATTTCAAAGTAAATCATAGTAAAATCTTCTAAGTTTGCAGATAAAAATAGCTATTTATAAAATCAGTATATTAATATTTGCTGCCTTGTATTTTGTATATTAATTCTACACTGTATACATTAAGCATGCAGTTTTATATTATATCTAAAAATATGCAGACTTCTGCACAGTTACCAAAGTAGCCCCTTTTCCCAGTGTGGGGACCTGACTCATCAATTAGAGCACTGCTGGTCTAATTTAATTCACTGGCTGCTTAGTAGAGACCCAGCCAAGGGAAGAAAAATGTCTTCTTGGTCCCATCCTTTGGCAGGCTGTCAGATTTTAAGCAGATAAGAAGTTTTAAGAATAGATTAACAGGACTTGCTATAATGACCATGGAGTCAAGACTGCAGTGAAATATTTTATTAATGTATTGAATTACGGCTTTTTCAAAATGAAGCCAAGAATTGTAATTGTTATTATTTTTTTCCTTTGAGAGAAACTAAATGCTTTTCTCTCAGACTTTACACACTGATTCAAGCAGACTTCTAATAGTTACATTTGATTTGTGGGGCTTCCTTGCCACATCCCTGGTAAGTATTTCCGTCCAAATTGCCCTGACTTCAGTGACATGATATCTAAGCCTTTGTACCTGGATCAGGAAAGTCCATTGTTTCTGGCTCCAAAGTCCCCAACTGGCTAATCAAAACTTAAGATGTCCAAATCAAAATCCACATTTCAACAGTATAAGAAAAACATGCAACTTTTAAATATATCACACTTAGCAATCTGTTCGTTTCAAGCATATTTTGCAAAGACATCAATCATTTTTAAATCAAATACGAATGCCAATGGAAATGAATCCCTGTGTTTACCTATTTATCCATTTTATTTCTACAAGTGACAACAGACTTATTTTTGCTTGTTTGTTTGTGATGAAACATTCAGCAGCTGAAAATTTAGTGGATTCCATTGCATTAGAAAATATGTTTTTGATTCAGCACTCAATCTTCTTTTACATTTCAGATAACGCAGTATTGCTATTGAATTTACTTACATACCACAAATAACTCTTTGGTCATAGTTCCTTAATATTTTGTTTGTTTGCTTTTTGAGACAGGGTTTCTTTATAGCTTTGGTGCCTGTCCTGGAACTAGCTCTTATAGACCAGGCTGGCCTCAAACTCACAAAGATCCTCCTGCCTCTGCCTCCCGAGTGCTGGGATTAAAGGTGTGTATCACCAGTTCCCAGCTAAATTTTAAAATCAATACATTTCTGTGTATATGATCTTTTTGAATATGATTTAGTGTTGATAATTAACATATGCATCTTCGCACATCGTTACCAATTGTGTCATGAGCATACTTCATACTCCCTCAACAGTATTTTGCATACAATCTATTATTATCACATATAATCATCATATTAAACTGAACACTAGGTCTCCTAAACTTATTTCTCCTCTCAAAAAGAAATTCTCCGTATCTGAGCAATAATTCCCCAAACTACCCCTCTACACACATCATTGCCACTAATATATCACTACTCTCTAGTTCTGTGAGATCAGGTAATTTTTCTTTTTTGCATCCCAAGTATAGGAAAGACAATGTTCTTTTTCTGTGCCCGACTTACTTTACTTACCTTCTTGTCCTCCAGATATGTTACCTCAAATAACAGGTGTTCTCCATCTTTATGCTTGAATAATATTCCACGACATCTGTGATCAATATTAGCAACAAAACTATTTATGGTTGCAATTTGCCTGCTAAAAGCTTAGCAGGAATCCCTTGTGGGTATGCCATGTCACCCAAACAGACTTTCTCTACACCTCAAAATTTCATTTCTCCCTTTAAAGTGAATATTATAGATGTGGGGGTAATATAGCCCACTGGTTCGGAGAAAAAAGAATAGAAAGAATTTTACATCACTACTCTTGAGAAAATTGGTCTAGAGTTCTTGATATTGTGCCCCTTAGAGTCACAGCCATTGCTTGCCACCAATGACTGGTCATGTGACTTCTAGCAACCCACTTAAGGATAGGTTAATTTTGGACTTCAGTTTTCCAGTCTATAAAATGGAGATGAAGTAAGTGAGCCTACCTCACATGATTCTATACAAGATTGTGGCTGGTATTTGTACTATGTTAAGAACATCTGTTCGGTCTTACACAGCCTCCTCAGAATCATTCATATAGTGATTGATACAGAGTAGTTGTTTTAAGAGATTTAAGAAAGTAATTCCATGTAAAACAATCATCATTAATGGCAATAATAACTCTTGGGGTATTGTATTGTCAATAATATAAAATAAATAAAACTATCAAGGCACATTCTACAGTACTCTATATATGGCACAGCTATGACATATCACAGAATTTTATGAATGATAAAAATATGTCCTCTAAAAGCAGAGTTTTCAATACTCATACTTTCCCACCATGTGTGGGAGAGGTTTGGATTCTTGATTCATAACATTTTGAGTATGGATCCACATGTCTTTCCTTATTCTAACTATCCCTGCTCATGTTAAGAATCCTTCCTGAAAGCACCCTGACATGTTTTATAGGGTCGTTAATTATTTGAGATGATAATATTCTTGATTTATTACTTTATAATGGCAGTACCATCTTTTAAAATATCATCCGTTAGTGGTTACTTACTGAAATCCTCCACACTGTAAGACTGATATTCATTTCCTGACTTAAACTTCACCACAGATCCACAAGGATGTCATACTACTTCTGTTTATCAGAAACGGAGAACCAGCGATTGAGATTCAGAGTAGTAATGATCTCTGAAAATTACAGAGTCGGCAAGAACTTGCCTGTGAAACAGTTTCTGACTGACGGCACACATTTTCTCTTCAGTGAGCCTGAACGTGAGGACATAGTTGCCTTTGCTTGTCAGTTCTTTCTACAATGTTGGAAGAATGGGCATTATTACCAGGAAATTCAGACTAGGAAAATGTCAGTAATATGCTTGCCAGTTTCTCAATCAGAACTCCCCTATAGATAGGGCATGGTGGTGTACGCCTGTGAAGCCCACAATGTACGTGGGAAGATAGGAGACTGCATGGTCATGGCCAGCCTTGCTAGAAGAAAGAGTACACCTCAAAAAGTCATTTATAATAAGAAATTGTGAATTGTTATTAACTAGCAAAATTAACAATACATATTTTGTATATGAACATATACATATGTAATATTTAAATACGCTTAAGTAACCTACACAGATTATTAAGCCCCAGGTGATTTCTTTTCTTTTTTTAAAAGCCTTATAGAGGTCTTTCTTAATCTTAGTTTCGATAAATTTTGCTATGATAAAACACAATGGCCAAAACCAGCTTGGAGAGGAAAAGGTTCATTTCATTTTTCACTTCCAGGTAATAGTCTGTCCCTGAGAAATTCAGAACAGGGCATCAAGGAGGGTAGGAACCCAGAGAAAAGAACCAAAGCATAAACCAAAAGAGCACTTAACTGGTTAGCTCCTCGTGTCTTTCTTATACATTTCAGCATCACCTGCCAGTAAGTGGTACTGCCTCATGTGAAGGGCTCCCCTGAGTCAATCGTTAATATAGGAACATCCTCACAGGCTTGCCTATAGTCTGTTTGGAAGGTGCATTTTTTTTTGTTTTTTGGTTTTTTGGTTTTTTTTTTTTTCCACCGAGGTTCCTTCTACTTAAATGACTCTGACTTGTGTCAAGTTTACAAAATCTCACCAGCACACTTTCTTAATTATCATCCCTAGTGGAACATTAATATTTGCATCCTAATATTTATTCTTGCCAACTGTATATCCAGAGTTGCATAAATAAAATGTCAGGTTATGATCGTTAAAGGGTTTCATGCAATCTAACTCTTAATAAAGTATAACATAACATATTTTATATCACTTTTGTAACTCAGTCATCCCCACAAAGTAATGAAGATTGTAAATATACTATGAGTGATACTCACTTGATGAGCAGAAATAACTGACATTAGAAGGTGGAGTATTTAATAGAAGACATAAGCCCAACAGTAGAGGTTCATAACAATCACAGCTCTTTGAAATGGGAATAGCCAGCCCTTGTAAGTCTTAATGTGTCCACAGAAACATCTATGAGATGGTCACATGATCATTTGACAGACGCTAAAGAAAAGGGAGTCACCACATACGATTTTCTCCATACACCCATCCTTCACGCTTTAGGTGACTTTCAAGAGTGATGCAAAGGAAGGGGACACGAGAAGACTGTACTGGAATGTGTAAACATTGCTGGTCTAAAAGTGCATTGCTTTAGAATTTATATCGAAGAAAGAGTTCTTGTTAAATATTTGGAAGCATGTTGGGCCAATTAGTGTCTAATAGGGAGGTTCAAGTACGAAGCGAGACTTCAAGACAAACGTGGATTTTTGTCAGGTGTCTAGATCTGGTATTTGGCAATTTTACAATCTAGGTTAAAAGGAGCAAAGGAATAAACTGTGGCGTGCCATATGCATCCTAAAAACGAAAATAGCTGCCAAGGCCCACATCATGGATTCATGCCCAGGTGGTTGAAGGACTAAAGAAAATAAATGGCGCAGAAAAATTCATGTTTTGTTCTCTTAACGACTCCCCCAGAAAGGTATCCAACTCTTCACTAGTCCTGCCAATTCTTCCACAACACCACCTGAGTCATGCGTTTCTTCCTATTTCTGTTTACCACTTCCCACCTAAATTCCAGTGAGTTTCTCCACTCTTTCTTTTCATATATTGTAAATGACAATAAAATGATGTGTTTAACATAGTGTAGGCCCCTACAAGCAAAAGAGTTGAGGCAGGGCCTGCCTGGGCAGTTCTCCGAAGAGAAAAATATCCTTAGCTGGCAAAGCATGACTAGTGAAGAAAAGAAAATCACTAAGTGTTGGAAATTTATTAAATATTAGTTGCAAGTTTCTGTAACTCTATATTTATAAAATTAGATGAATGAACAATGATTTTAAGCATTTTTTCCACTTTAATATAAAATCATACCCCTTCTGAGATAGCATCTTAGACTGCTAGCAGAGCTTTGGGTTGTAAGATGTTGTACAGTCCAGATTTGCCCAGGGAGTGCCTTGGAAAACTATCATTTGTATACGCTGTATTCTGAAAGGAAAAGACTATAAAACATTCGTTTCTGGCTGGCTCCCTCACAAGGTTTGAGGCTTAGGTTATTTGTTGAACAATAAATCGAGTAGGAGGAGCTGTGAGTTCACAAAGATTGAAATATGGAGCATATAACCATCTTTCAGATGAAACACGGTATGCCCTCAAGCAACCTCTGCAGATTATAGTGCAGTTGGAGATTTATGGGAACTGGGCATAATTGGTCATCAGCACACACTAAAGATTATTGAATTCTTGCCTTGCAAGCTTGTCTTTTACTAGGCTGGATATATTTATGTGCACTGGGGAGTAGTTTAAACACCCTCACACTGCAGTGTTTTAAAGATGAAATACAGAGATGCTGCTGGAAGACGGGCTATTATATCGAATCCTGCTGAAAGCTGGTGTTCTCTAAGCATAGAGGGGTATACACAACCTTTCCTGTTTTGGGCTTTTGAATTTTGCTGTTTGATATTCAAAAACTATTAAATTTTTAAATTTATAAAAAAGGTAAAGCAATATTGCTAATACCATACACACACACACACACACACACACACACACACACTGTATTTATGGTACCTAAAACATTACTTAATTTTATTAATTTTTTCCCAAATACCACTCTCAGTAATTTAAAGTTAATGTTGCATGTAGTAGTGATGTCTCTCTAGCAGCCCTCAGTCTCTTCTTCAGTATTTCCTTGACTTTTATAACATCCCTATTTTGAAGGCCAATTTTCAGTACTTTCCTTTTATCTAGGTAGGTCTGATATTTCCCATTGTTAGACAAATGGACTTATTTTCCTCCAATGTCACATAAATAATGCTATGTTCACTCCATTGTTTAGGCTAAAGGTATTTATTATATGATTATTTATATTTTTGTTATTGTGGCATAAGATTAGTCTGCTTCTTTAAGATACTTCCTATAGATTTTTTTATTTAAAGAATAATTCCACTATTTCTAACAAGCATTTGTGAAGGTATTTTGAAACTATATGAAACATTTTATTTTTTATATCCATTCATTCATAACTTTTAACATTCATTGAGGCTACTTGCCTGAATTAAAATTGTATTCTAAAGAGGGTTATTTCATAATTTTTTTCCTCTGTGTTTACTTCCTGCCACTTAGTGTAAGAAAGCAGTTTCTCCCCATTCTCTATAATGTAATGACTAATAGAATTCAATTTTATTTCATGTGTTATAATCCACTGCTGCCATAATTTATTTTCATGTTTTCAGTTTCCCTACCTATGCTACTGAGACATCCTCAGGCCACTTTGTATAACCTTTTAACAAGCATGACCACTCTTTGAGACTCCCTGCCTAATGTGCTTTTGACTCATCTGTTCTTTCCCTACATTAGCTTCATCTGTCATTTAATTATCCCTAATTTCTATTCATGGGGAATTATATTTCAAACCATGTTATTGCTTCTAGGTTTTCTAAGTGGTCAAAACTAAGTTATCTGGTTAAGAATATACATACGCATTTCCATCAGAAATTATGCAGTTAAATATAGGTTAATATAAAATTGCTTTTTATAATATTTCAGTTTTGATAGTGCCTAATATGTGTTATCAAATTTCTTAAATGGCCAGTAAAGTGTAGCATTTAGAATAGATCAGTTGATGCTGTTATAGTCAATGTTGTCTCTTAAAGACTAAACTGACTATTAGTAAGAGGAACTTGAAATACATTACTGAGTGTCCAGGGGCATTTAAATGCAGCCCAACTATCAAAGTAGTGATTGGTAAGTTCACCATTTTCAGGCAGCCTCGTTCAAGTATGGGTTAAGCATGTACCTGGTCAGACAGCAGGAAACTGTAATTTGTTTATCTGTAGCACATACCTTGCAGAATTGGAGTGAAGTTTAGTGGTGTTGCAAAGATATTGCACTAGACCAATACTTGTTACACAGAAAGTACATAAAAATGGAGTTTCATTTCCGTGCTAATCATTGTGGAGATTGAGATTTATTAGTTCTGCAAGTTTTAGTGACATTTTGTAGACCTGGAAAAGTAGAACTCTACATTAACTAAATAGTATTTGCCCAACTCCATGTCATAACTTCAGTAGGCCCGTGTAATGAGTGCCACTGTCATGCCAGTTTGTGGGACCAGTCAAGGATGGCCTGCAGTATTCACTCTGTCAAACTGTACCTGTGGAGTTTGAAGTCTTCATCTATTGTGTCATAACAAGACCCTAATATTCTTGTTCTAAATATGTAATAGTCACAAGAATAGAGGGCATTTCGGAATTGTCCAGAAATTTGCCTTTTTCATTATTTACAATAAAAGGTAAAATTATACTAATGAGCATTGATTACAGCCCAGTAGGCCAGAGTTAAAAGCTAGTGCTACTACTTTTATACATGTATTTCCTTAGGTAAATGGCAGTTTTATAAAATACATGGAATCGAGATGCCTGATCTGAACTTGTGGATATCATGTAAAGGATATGACGTTTAGTGTCTCGCATTCCTTGTAATGGTTAATCTGTATCCATATTTTGCTACTGTAAATTATTCACTTTGAGAATGCCATAACATATCTACCAAAGAACTTGAAAATAAATAATACTCTCTTGTGCCGTAAACTAAAAGGACATCAAAAGGCAATCAGTCAGCAATATGTACTCCCACAATAACACAATATAATGGGAGTATCTGAATTAAGAGCTCGCAATTAGAAATGTGAGCACACTTTGTGTCTCAGATAAGGGACAAGAGAGGCATAGCCAGCAGAACTGAACGGTCAGTCTCATGTGGTGAGGAAGGTAGTCAAAGTCATCTCAGAAGTGTTTTCTAAGATCTGTTTTGCATGGAGCAAAATCCCTACTGTCAAGACATTCTAAATATTTTCATGGTCCATACAGACTTTACTAGAGGGACATCCTGTGGATTTTTATAACTTCAGTGATCTCATATTTTGCCTCCCATGACAGTTGCTGGTATTGATCTAATAAGAAGCAGCCAGCATTGAGCTTTAGACAGTCATTCCAGTAAACATGTAAGGTAACCAGCTTCTGGGAGATGACTCCCTAAATGCTAAACCTGCAGGGTTGCAAACCAATCTTGGCTCCCAGCCAGCTTGCCAAGGCAGGGTGTCTTTTCCACACTGCTTGAGCAGTAGTCTGGTAGTTTTTTTAAAGAGTCTCAAGTGTACATTCATACTCAAACTTGCTCCACATGTAATAAGAAGTCTTAGAATACTTGAGAGGACATTTGCCTCATTATTCAGACTGCTGAGAGGTCAGAAAAATACAATGTTTCACAAGAAATTAGTCTTGACTAATAAGTTGAATATTGGTTTGATCCAGGCTCATTGTTCACGGATCTTTCTAAAACAGACCAGGTTCACCTGCCTAGGGATGGTGCTACACACAATAAACTTGACTCCCCTACAGCAATTAATAATCAACAAGATGCCTCATAAGCTAGGATAGTCTGATGTAGGCATTTCTTCAGTTGAGGTCCCCTCCTCCCAGATATGTCAAGCTGACAACCAAGAATGACCATCACATGTGCACAGGTACTACTTAATTCAGCAACCATGACTGAGACCACCTGGGAAGATTGTTAAATGAAAAGCAAAAGACTCTTAGGGTGAGCCTTTGAAGAGCCTTCCCAAGTTTTGTTTCCTGGGTCTCCTACCAACCACAGCTGCAACATTTAGTGATTTCGTTTTTACTCAAAGGACAAATAAAAAAAAAATCGATCAAATAAAAATTATAGAAGCCAAAAATACTAGGAAGCAAAATAGAGAATTTGGGTTATAGAAATGAAGGCCAGCGTTTCTTGAAGAAATGAAAGGTCTAATGTTCAAAATGTCCCCAATTTATCAAATGAAGTGAAGGATAAAGATGGCAGCTGAATGAGCATCCCTGGGGGTCTTTGCTGATGCAGTTGTATAAAATCTGTTAAGTGAAAGCCGACACTTTTCAATTTGCTATACTGTTTAAGGTAAAATAAAGTAGGGCCCCTCTGCCAGAAATTAGTGGAGGTCAAAATGGCTAGACATAAAAATTCTTGCTTTATTTTGTTTATGAGTCTCACTTCATGTATATGACACATCCATCCAAGGATGACATGGCGTTAAGGGATTTCTTGAAAAATAATGAGCTTTTCAATTTTTGTATCTGCCAGTTCAATAACAGTTGTGAATATGTGTGTGTGTATATGCATGTGTGTTATATGTCTGAAGCATAAATACATGTTCATCCATTGTTTGCATGAGTGAATATGGATGCCTGCATATGGAAGCCGGATGTTAATGTTGGATGTTCCATTACTGCCAACTTTGAGAATGCCATGACATAGCCATCAAAGAACTAGAAAATAAATCATATTCTCTTGTGCCATAAACTAAAAAGACATCAAAAGATAATCAGTCAGAAGTATATACTCCCACAATCACACAATATAATGGGAGTATCTGAATTAAGTGCGAGCAATTAGAAATGTGAACACACTTTGTGTCTCAGATAAGGGACAAGAGAGGCATAGCCAGCAGAACTGAACGATCTTTGCTGGGCAATTTTAGACATACCACTGCATTTAAATATTTATGTGGGCATTGGGGTCCAAACACAGATCATGCTTATGTAGCACTTTACAGACTGAATCATCTCTCCATCCCTCTTCCTCTCCTTGTTTTCTCCTAAGGCCACCCCAGATCAGTCCCACCATATATCTGAGGCTATCCCGGGCTAGCTTTAGACTCTTGATGCTCTCATCTCTACCTCTGAAGAGCTGAGATTACTTCCTTGCCCCACAGTGATGGGCAGATATCAACTAGTTCTGATATCAATGCTTATATTGTATTTTTCTCAAAACCAAGATTTAGGATAAAAGTCATAGATCAGTCAAAAGTGAATCAAAAGTATACTAAAATTTACTTCACAGATAAATATTTCTGTAGATGTTCCTAAACTAAGAAATAATAGCAGATGACTTGACATGCTTCAGACTCAGTTACTGTGAACAGAATTTTAAGTAAGACAAGGGGAAACTATTACTAAAAAAACAAGTCCAGCAGCACACCGTGCTGTGCCCGTTTGACTCTGGTGTCTCGGTGGTTCCTGCTGTGACTTTGTCAAACATGAGCTGTTGAATGAACTGTGTGTGCATTTGTGTCTGAATCAAGAGATTCCTAAAATGTTCACCTGTGTATAGAGGAAAGAAACTGCCTTAAAGCGAGACTGGCATATCAACAGCACTTGCTTCCTTTGGTGAACGCTTTCCATTTTATTAGATAAACCCTTACTTGCTAACCTCATCCTCCCCACGCACTATTGACAAGCACACAAATATAAACAGATGAAAGATCAGTTCTGCCTGTCTATAATGTTCCAGACTCCTATGTAGCTAAATCATTAGCTTTGCAGTTATAGTTTACTGCCTGTTTGTTACTTATTCTTATGCATGATATTACAGGATACATTTTATCAGATAGGCATTAAAAAGAGTTCCTGGTGTGGTTGCAATGATTTGCTATGCTTATATATGTTTATGTGGTCAGATTTCTATAGAATGGACCCCTGTTTCTTGTTTCACTCAATGCAATCAACTATTGATAAATATAGGTTTACAAATGCAGAAAAATTTAGGAGATATGATTCAATACTTCACTCATACTTGGGTGCTATGTATAAAATAAGTTCTAAAATTCTCATCCAGAGAGATATCTCTGGAACATCCCAGCCACAGGAAAGAGTTATCGAACCCAATGGAAAACCTGTAATGAGCTGATTTCTCCTCATGCTAAGATGAGTCCTTGGTGACCACAGTTGTTTGTCTCTGTCTTTTTGGTTAACTTCAGAGCACATTCAGAAAACGAAGGCCCCTCTTTACCATCAGCTGACTCCTGTACCAGCCCCACAAAAATGGACTCTTCATATAATAAGACGGCTAAGCAGTGCCTAGAAGAGATCTCTGGTAAGTGAGCTGCCGATTAATGGAAAAGTCAAACCTCAGAGTTCTTGTAACCTCCTTGAAAGTCTATTTTATTAAGTCACATTTGCTCTGTGAATTTTGCAAGACTGGGTTCCATATATTTCATGCTTCAGAGTTTCTCACATATTTGAATGTTGTGGTCAGGATGATCTCTCTGTTACTCTGAACAGTGTGAAAACCTTGGTGGTTTTTTTTCAAAACCTGAAACTGTAGTTTG
>NC_022024.1:16173358-16183214 GCF_000317375.1 Microtus ochrogaster
TATTTAATCATTCATGAGGACCAAAGTAATTTCTTAGAAAACTGTATTGCCATTAGTTGCAGAGAATTTAAGATAAGAGAATTTGGATAGGCTTGCAAGTAGAGGAGCCTCTCTTTTTCCAGCAAATCTGCAGGTGAGCCCTCATTTGTTCACTGGCAAGTCCAATGGCAAAAACTAGGGATCAAGTTGAGTTTCAAACATGTCTGTATCAATTCAAGGCCTGTAATTCCCATCTTGAAGATCAAAAAAGCAAAAAAAAAAAAATACAACTGGAAAGGTCTACACATTGATAACCAAGAGATTCCGTTGAGCAAGTGTGAGCTCCTCCTGAAACACCTATCACTGGGTAGTGACAGAAATGAGGAAACAACCCTCCAGGTGCAACTTTTGGAATGAGTGATTCCATCTGCATCTGTGTCTTCAGATGGCAGATACAACCCAGGGCCAGCGCAGAAGAAACAGGATAAGTTATGGCATGAAGATATGGCTTTGGCTGTGTATTTATAGACATCAGACTTTACAGGGAAGTGTCAAGATGGTGCTCTCTGCTGCTGTATTGTGACAAGCTATTTTATAAATTGTGGTGTGAAGATGCTTCAATTACCATATTGAATGTGTATGAACATCTGCTTTATGAGTATGAAGTGCAGTGCTCCAATCTACAGTTGGAAGTGAATTTCAGTGGAATTTGAATTGTAATCATTGTTTCACCAAGGAAAACTGTTTTCTGAGGTTAGCACCTCAATGAGTAGCTCTCATGGAGCAAATAATCCATATTTAATTTTACAGCATCTTATTCTGTCTACCTTGAATCATTTTTTCATATTTGTAATTAATATTTCTATTTAATGTTCTGGTGTTTTAATAGAATATTTGAAAATGTAATATAAACCAGATATTTGTGTAATAATGTAATGGATTTAGCAGAAGAACTAGTGATTCATAGAAATATGGGTCGGAAATTTGAGGAAGAAAATGAAACAAAAAGTAGATGCTGGAGTGAGTCCTGTGCTGTTACATCATTTTTGCCCTTATCTGTTTGAAATTAGCTTTTCCTTCTAGATCACTGTCCCTCCCTCCATTGCAACCCCTGCTTTAATTTCTGATATTTTAAGGGTTTGAATAAATGACTTTCCCAAGAACCTAGCCTCATTCAGGAACCTTGTGTCATAATCCCAGTTGAGCTACACATTCTCATAGTTGGTGCCTAGGCCTGGGTACCATCAGGAAATATAACTTCTCGACAACATCTTTGCCATGAATCCTATTTGGTTTTTTAAAAATTGCTTCATGTTGGTAGTTCTTTTGTTCATCATGTATGTCTGCAGAGGATATGGGTCCCTGGTATCCACAGGGGACATCAAACAGTGACAGACAGCCTAGAACTGAAGTAACAGCTTGTTGTGAGCTGCCATCAGACACCATAGTTGAACCCTGGTCCTCTAGAAGAGCAACCAGTACTCTTAACCATTGACCCATACCTCCAGCCCCATAAATCCTATTCTCACTGCTTAAAGTTCCCTGTCTTTACAATGCTCTCCCCACTGTTCCCTGACTCCACAATGATTCTGTTAGGATTTCTAGAGTATGAACCTCATGTCTTATCATTTCCCTTTATCAGACTGCCTATGTCTTCTTCCTTCTTGATCAGCAAAGTAATTTGGTAACGGAAGAGTTATTCTCCCCACCCACCCACATCCCTGATTCCTTTGTGCTTTCTCACTTCACCAAATCAAGTATAGTCTTATTTAATTCTTTAATTAAATGAAGTCAATTCTTCAAACTGTTTATATCAACAATGAACGAATAAGAGGAAATCTACATGCTGGTTGAGGTGACTCTGTAGTGATCAGTTTAGCCTTATGCATTTCTAGCAACCCCAGTAAACATGGTTCCCTAATTCTGCTCAGTCTCTCAAATTCTTAGATTACCTTCTTGTCACCAAACTCCAACACTGCCTGTCCTAATATTTTTAACTGTTAACCTCGATGCAACTTTGCAGAATGGGAAACAAGAAAGGAAGTCCATGAGCTCTACTTCTATGTCTACCTACTCAGGGTTTGCATCTGCTTAGTGCCTGTTTACATCTAGTTAATACCTGTTTCCTTTGCTTTTCTGGTACTCTCGTCCCTTTCACCTTCTCATGAAACCCCTCTCTACCAAACCATCTCTTTAGACCACAAAGTGAAGATGTACGCATAGCTTCAATATAATACAGCTTTCCTTTGCCTTCCAACATAGTTAGAATTTAGTTCTTTTGTCCTACTCTGAGTAGCCATCAAACTGACTATGAAATTATTCTCATTGTTGCCCTAGGTTACTCAAACTAGCTTCTTTTACTTCATGTCTGCACTGAAATTGCTCTTAATTGAAACTGATATTATTGGAGACCTGGAAAAATCCAAGGATTAAGTTTTGTGGCTCAAATTCTTCACCTCTGACCAGGAAGCTGCCCTCTTAGAAAAGAAATTCCCTTAGAAAAGAACATTTCTGGCTTGATGTCAAAATTCCATTGATTTTCCCCATAGCTCTCTGTTTGTTCTTTCCTAGTAATCTTTTCTAGTTGTGCCTTTTCATCCTAAATTCTTATCATTTAAACAATTCAGCTTCTCCCCCAAGACTTATTTATATATTCTCTCTTGGTGAGTAACAGTAATTTGTGGCTTTTAATGTGATCCATATACTGATGACCACCAACATTTCTCTACTCTAGTTCTCTCCCTTGTAACCTGACTCAAGTTTACAATTGCTTATATAAATATCTCAATATATAAATACAGAAATATCTTAAATAAATATTCTATATTAATATCTTAAATTATAAATATCCTTAAATATCTCACAGATACTTCCAATACACTATGTTTAAAACAAATCTTAAATCTAGTTTCAAAGCCCCTTTTTCTGCCTCTTCTCCATTTTGGTTCATGGTAATGCAAGCCCCATTATCCCATCTATCCTCTGACACCTGAAGACTGGTGATTACACTAGGTTACTGACCTTATGTGAATGGTTTATTCTCTTTGCATTCAGGAAACTGGCAATAAGCTTTTGATACACTTCTCAGTATTTGATGGTTTGCTGTTTTGTCTCATCTCAGAGGCTCAATAAATACTGATGACACTGTATATGTCATTCCATAAGAACTAAAGTGTTGTTCTGATCATATAGTTCAGTTGGAGAGTACTAGCCTATCAAGTGATAATTTGTAAATTGAATTTTTAACACTGCAGACAAAAAAACAAAAAAACCCTAATGTTCTAGGCAGTTTAAAAATAGTAAAATTATTATATTTTCAAGATCTATCTAGACTAGAGCCCATCTTTCCATGTCTATTTTTGCCCTTATTAACTGGTATATCCTAGTATGTAGTTGGTTCATAATTCCCACCCAATTACTGTTTATGAAGTGAATAAAATGCAAATATTATATAAATGGGACCCTTGATGAGAAAGAGCCTGTCTTAGTTAGGGTTTCAATTGCTATGAAGAGACCATGACCACCGCAACTGTTAAAAAGAAAGCATTTAACTAAGGTGGCAGCTTACAGTTCAGAGGTTTAGTCCATTACCATCGTGGCAGGGAGCATGGTGGTGTGCAGGAAGACACGGTGCTGACTACATAATGATCAGAAGGCAACAGGAAGTATTGACATTGACAGAAGTCAACTGTCACAGTGAATAAAACTTGAGAAAGAGACCTCAAAATCTGCCTCCATAATGACATACTTCCTCTAACAAAACCATCCCTACTCCAACAAGACCACTCCTCCTAATAGTGCCAATCCCTTTGGAGAACATTTTCTTTTGAGCCATCACAGAAGCCTAACAATATTTAGGTGTATAGAACATGCAAGAAAAAAGGGAAGCTGCTATGGGCTTTGGATGACATCCCAGTCAATAGGGCTCATAGTAATGTAGAGTGATTAGGACTCAATGTAAGTGCTGACTATTTTGTGATTTGCAAGATGACATTTCCCCATGAGACTCTTGTGTTTGAACACTTGTTCCCTGCAAGTGGTGCTACTCAGTGAGGTTGTTAGACTTTGAGGAGGTGGAGCCCTGCCAGAGGACATGGGTCACTAGGGGCAAGCCTTTCAGTTTCAAAGTCACCCACTTCACTGTTCTCTATTCTTGACTCTCAAAGTCTGGATGACAAGTCTCCTCCAGCTCTTGCCATGCCTGCTGTACCTGATGGAATACCTTCCTTAAACATTGTCTCATCAATGAGGACTGTAACTAGTACAGACTTGAAAAGAAACACAAAATATTCTTGATTATATTATCCATAGATTTTTTTTTTTAAAAATAAGGTATGAAACTACCCCTCCTTCCTCTCTAAAGGTTGATAATGTTCCCCAGGGAAGGGGAATCCTTTTTCTGTTAATTAAAAAGTTGTCAAACCCATCTTTGTTCCATTAACCACGTGATGTATAGCCTGTGAAAATTCTAACACTCCTAAGGAGCAAGCTCTGTTCATACTGCAGTGTAAGTTGGTCAGAGGAATTCACTAAGGCGGAGGCTACCCGTTTAAATTTTCCTTGCTGTAACAGCTCACTAGGAGTGGTTAAAATGTCTTTGCCAAGAAAACGTTGTGGATTTTCTTTTAATATAGTTGAAGTTAGGCTTGAAGACAAGCATTAGAGATGAGAGGCCTCACTTTGCCTTTGAAGACTCTTTGCGACTTTTTAATATTCTCCAGCGTTGTGAGACCAGCACGCAGATTTCCTTTGCTTGTCTCATTCTTCTGGAGAAAGCTCCATGGCCTTTCCCGGATCTGATAGTGGTGGGTTCTATGCATGGCTATGCACTCTTCAGCCCACAGCAATGAATAAATCTGCTTAGTTGCCCAAAGCACCTTCAAGCTCTAGGATTCATGTCACCATCTTGATATTACATTTCTGGGTGAATTTATCATGTACATTCATTGCGTTAGCTTTGTTTGTATTTTTACCCTCCTTGACAGGGAGAATTTCTTCTCTGAGGCCATTTCTTGTAAGTGCCAAGAGATCAGCTGTAATTGAGATTCAATGTTCATTCCATTGTAAAATGCTTTCAGATTGTGCTTTCTACTTAAGATCACATTGGCCTTTATTTTTTTTTTATTTTGCCAAAGATTCTCTGCTCCCATGTGTATCTCCTCTGTTTACATTTGTTCAGTGCAGTTTTTTACCTTTTAACTGAAATATATATTTAAATATAAAAATACTATGCTGATTTCTAAGAAGTAATATTGAAATAAGAAGATGATTCCAGGGAATTATTTTAGAATCAAGCATATAGGTTTAACTGAAGGCAGTGATTGTGCACACTCCACACTAAAGAATAGGGAATATGTGGCATGTAAGGCCTTTGCAAATGATCACCAGAATTTACCATTTTTTGAATGTTTGTGGAGTCTGAGAAGATCAAGCTCGGGTGATTTAAATCAGCTTACATGTTCTACTCAAATAGCAAATAGGAAAACGGTGTTCACAAAAGACCTGAGAGCTGTCTTTTCCAGGACGTTACAGTGGAGATATTTTATTTTATATATGGATAAAATTTAGAATGAATCACCTTTCTGCAGTTCACTGTTTTTATTCTCTTTGACTGGAAGCTTTTCCTCCACCGTGTATAACATGCATTACTCTGTGTAAGTCCACATAAATAAAAATAGCCCTGTGTTATGCACACTCAACAAAGCAGGGATGGATGCCTGTCGTGATGTAAGTGGACCCCCTAGAGTTGTCAGGGTAAATTTACATCTAGTAGTTCCAGGGGCAAAACTACTGAAATTACAAGCTTGTTGTAAAACCTTTAAATAAATACAAAACATGGCACCGCCCCCCCATTTGGTGTTTCCTTTGTTGGAATATGTTTCCAAAATTATTGGTGATGTTTGTCTGCGGTTTCTTCCTTCTTCGATTTCATTGACTTTAGCCCACTTTTGCTGTCTTCACCCTGTGAGGAGAGTGCTGTATTTCTGGGCCAGGAAAATTATGATGGAACGTGCAATTTGATTTGATAAATTAAATGCAAGTAGAAAAATGACAGGAGTCCACTCTTGAACAGAAACGGTGAGATCCCCTGTTTAGAGTACACATCTCTGTTCTCTGTCATAAGATCAATATGTGCCAGGCGGTGGTCTTGTCAGGGGTCTGAGAGAAAAATATACCTAAGCAGGAGCTGTTAACCGGTACAGGGTGCATATTAGTGTCTGGAAAGAGAAATGTTAGTTTGAAAGGCACTTTGAGCCATGCTTCTTAACCTTGACACCACTGACATTAGAGGGGGCATAATTCCTCTCCGTGGGCTCTGAACCTGTCAGCGTAAGATGTTTAACAACATCATTGCCCCTCAGATGTTACCCTCTCCCATTGGAATCACAAACGTCTCCTAGGGAACAAAAGTCATCTTCTGTTAGAAACCACTAACCTCAGCCACACGGTTCACAAAAGCAGGGTACCAGAGCCAGCAGTACTTGGGGAAAATATTAGAAAAGCAATGTCATGACCTTCTCAGACCTACAAAATGAACAGTTGTGGGACCAGTGCCTTGCAAATGGGACTTTAATGAGTCCTCCTAATGGTTCTTAGCAAAAACTGGAAAACCACTGTTTAAGGTGATTGGCATATAAACACCCTTTTGGAAGGGAAGGGTCTAATTACCGCTTTCATGTATACACGCAGAAGTTCAATTCTTTGACCTATAAAGTATTAGGGTTTTCCATGTTGTGAATCAGTGAGGCCTAAGGGTACATTTCCATATGTCAAGCAATGTATATGTTACAGGGAGCACAGAAACAGAATGTTTGCGTCTTAAGAACTGCACTGTGTTCTGGTTGTCTGGAGACACACGTGGTTTTTGAAAAAGAAGTTGTTTTTGAAGCCTAAGTGATCTACTTCAGAGATCATTTATGTGCATTAGTTTTATTTAAACATATATTGCATGCACACAGTTTCTAAGGTGTGAGGATTGAGAATCAGCATCCACAGCCAACTCCTTGTTGATGGCATCATTTTGGTAGCAGTTGGTTCTTCACATCTAATCGTACATACTGGTGGCATGGACTGAAGTACGGTCTGCACTGAGTGAGACCACGAGCCGGCATTACCTTTCCCGGGAACGTTGTCATCATGTGAAACAGAATAAGCATGGCATATTACTGTGCTGTTTTATCTAGCTAGTGAAGAAGACATTTCTCCCCACTGAGGTTTATAAGTGAAAATGGGAACTCACAGCTCATGTCACTTGCCATCTCCAAAGATGATCAAGACTTACATGCAGTTTGACTGATATAGTGACTATCTTGTTGAATTATTTTCCCCTCCCCCTTTTTAGCATGTGATATTTGGGAACATAAAATTCTTTAGAAATTTTGTTCTTTAATACCCTTCTTCACCGTCCACGTGATGCGCGATTTCTGATAGACCACATATTAGCAAAAATAAATTTTCCTAAAAATCAGGTTTGCATCCTAATAGTATGGTATACACACATATGCGTGCACGCGCGCACACACACACACAATATGAGATAAAAATAAGATACTTATATTTTAAGTTTTCTGCATTCATCAATATATGTAATATTAGGAATTAATTATACTGTGCTAGGCTTATGGGTTGACTTAAGATACTGCTTGATATAACAATAATGTACTTTGTGTATTTTACTTCACACCCTGTTATGTCTGCACTGGGCTATAAACTTTTTTGGTCTGTGCTGTGAGTAACAATGCTTTGACTAAATTTTTTGTCATTGTTGCTGTTTCCGCTATGTTTTTGAAGGAAATAAGGAAGAAATCGTGATTTTCATTATCACGTTAGAATTTTATTCATTATCTTGAGAATTTAAACGTGTTCTCAAGCATTATCTCAAGATTTTAAAAGGCAGGATGAGAGCTTTCCCTTCAAAACATTACCTGCCAGAGGGGAGAGGGATTCGGGCTCCAGTTTTTAGGACCTTTACAAAGCTCTTGAATTTGATTTGTGCTTTTACAGCACGGATCCCGACATTCAGAAGACAGATCCGCCTGCTTCAGCTGCCTGCAGCTATAGAGAATTAGCCTGTCTTTCTCGGAATCAGGAAGAGCACGCTGTGCAAGAGTGTGTGAGAGAGCATGTGTGCTCCCGTGTGGGCGGCCGGGGTGGCTGAGAGGCTGAGAGTCTTTTAGAATTGCAGAGGATCCTCCTATAGCCTCTCGCTTGGCTCGGAAACCTGTGGCATTCTCGCTTGGCCAGCTGCTGCCGTGCCTCTGTTTTAATTTAGCAGGGTGTTTGCTGCCATGGCAGCCAGCAGCATCCACTGCAGCAGCAAGGGAGAGCCATAGATCTGAGGATGCAGGTGGAATACTAAAATACGACAGAGGCTCAAGCAGGGCTGGGCTCCGGAGCTTCGTTTCTGCTGTCCCTGGGCTCTGCTGCGGAAGCCTTACTTACTGCACTGTGTCGGCTTGCAGACCTGGATTAGGGAAGGGCTAGTGAGAAGCAGGGGTGTGGGGCGGGACCCAGAGACATCCAGCACTGCTTCACCACCTTGCGTTTCGGAACACAGAAGCATTAGAGGGAAATGTGGACACGCCATCCTGCTGAGACACATGATTGGATGAAGACGGGAAAACGTAGTTGGCTTCTGCGCTACTTTTCAGCTGGAGCAGAGTCTTTCCGTGAACTCTTTTTCTGCTTAAGACATATTTACGCAAAATGTTTGTAAGTACTGCCGATCAGTGAAGCGATGTGGCATGCTCAGCTGTGGGGAAATGATTGTGTCTACCCCGTCTCGGCAATCTCCTGTGAATGTCTGAGCCTGAGCTTTTGTTGAAGTGCACGTGCTAATTAAAACCAAAAAAAAAAGGGGGAGGTGGGGGACAGTTACAATTGGAGCGGCAAAAGACAATATGAAGTCCGATTGAAGAGAGAAAAGCGGGAGGATCATGCAGCAGTCAGCGGAGCTCTCTGTGTTCCGGGGTAAAGAAGTCAAGAGAAAGGGAGCTTGCCTTCAGAAACAAAAGTCGCTGACCAACCTTTCCCTGACCAGCGAGGGAGAGAGGAGACCCACTGTGCGCATCTCCAACTGGTTTGGAAACGCTGCCAAGGCTAGCCAGAGAGAAGCCAGCTATGCAGAGAGAGGCTCACTCTCCAGGTTTCTGTCTAGGTCCGTGCAGTCGCTGTACCATGGCAGCGGCTCAGGAGCCTGGAGCCTCTTGCCTGCAGGAGGCAGTCAGTCCTGTGCTGATGACTTGGAGGACTGGGCCGCAAGGAGAGGGTTGGAAGGGGACAGTGATGAAGACAGCAGGTCCGAAGATGAAAACGGGTCCTCCAAGCCAAGCAGCATAAGCCGAAGTTGGGCAGCCGAGGAGGGCGAAAGCTGCCTGCGGGAAGGGACCGCTCACCTGGATGAGGATGTGATCCTCACCATGCTGGGTGACCTGGAGCAGGCACTTTACACTGACTTACTAGGTGAGTCCAGGCTGCTGAGGAGGGATTCATGGGAGTCTTCCATTTTTCTAGTCTAATTCCTTATGAAATATATGTGCTCAGAATTTTGATTTTGCTTCTTTCTTGAAACGATTCTCCTTGTCAAACGGAACTGTGAGTACTTGTTTTGAAATTTAACCGGGAAAAGTAAATAGTCTCAGTTGAGGTTATCGCTGACGGGGAGTCTAGGGAGTCCTAAAGGTCAGCATGCTATCCACTTAGTCATTCACGGAGTCTTGTTTAACTTCTCTCAAGGTGACCTTATCTTACATGTGTAAGGAAGATGGAAGGGTCTCCTGTGTAAATTTTCTGTATGCTTTTGTGTGCTGCTTTGGAGTTACCTAAATAGATGGTTGCCCTTCTTTGATGTTTCAAGCACTCTGAATGCAGAGGCCTG
>NC_022024.1:16183314-16187900 GCF_000317375.1 Microtus ochrogaster
CCTCACTACCTT
Source organism: Microtus ochrogaster (assembly GCF_000317375.1). Classification (NCBI taxonomy): domain Eukaryota; kingdom Metazoa; phylum Chordata; class Mammalia; order Rodentia; family Cricetidae; genus Microtus; species Microtus ochrogaster. The sequence goes on from NC_022024.1 coordinate 16,183,327, forward strand.
CCTTCCTTTCTTTCCTCTTGTGTCTGGGAAGAGCTGTTCCTGTATATGGATGTTACAACTAAACCAGAGGATTGACCATTAACTGTTTCATACTCTACAAACTGGGCCCCTTTAATGCCTCAGCATTCAGTGACATTATCTTCAACTAGATGTGAAGGGTTGTGTGGTGAAACTTGGAATGCCACCCTTGTCACTTACCTTACAAGGGTACCTAAAGACATGTCCATATCTAATCTAATAAAACATCCGGTTTCCCATGGACATATATTTTCATCATGTAGTCTCCTCCAAACTCCCTAAACATGAAGCCACAGAGCACATCATCGTTTCTGTCAGTGCAGATTTGCAGAAAGGACTTCCCATGGTGTCCTGTAAGTTGAAAAGAACTACCCCTGCCCGGTGATCTCTTTGTTTCCCACACCCAGATGGTGCTAAGTGCAGGTTTGTTTTTATTCTCATTGTGAATGTACTATGACAAGGTGTTTAATGCGGTTGCCTGTGATGTTTTAGGGAACAGGTTTGGAATGGGAAAGTTTAGAGAGACGGCTGAGGCAAAATATGGCTCAATTTTTCATGTCAGTTTGGCTTCAAAAGAGTAATGATTCCACTGTTTGGAGAATAGTCATTTCTGACTCTGCATCCTCCTAGGACTCAGGTGCCGGAGGTGTATTTCAACATTATTGTCTGGTTTGGGTGATGGGCTGTTTCTCATAAAGAAAGCTCTGCATAGTACAAAGACCAGAGGAAGTCTCAGTCCTCGTGTCTTTTGCTCTATTTTCCGATCTCTTTTTGATCCTCTGGAACTGTAGAATCAAACAATATTCTTCTTTGGCTTGTAAAATTGTAGCTTTCATCTTGTTCTAAGTACATTTCATGTTAGTATTTTCAATGATGTGAGCAGAGTGCCATCCCCAGGCAGTATTTGGGGGTTGCTGTGTTAAATTATTGCAAGATGTGGTTGGATATAAATATGAAATCTTGCTTGTTGTGCATAAATAACCTGGATCATTGCTGTCATGGAACAGGCTCCCAATAGAAGTGTCTAAGCCATGCTGCATTTTTGAACTGAGATCTTACTAATCACATTCACGTGCTTATTCTCCATAAGGGTTGCCCCTCCCACCCACTGGTGCCAGCACACAAAAGTGCAAGCAAGGAGGGAGGTTCACATTCATACAGTTCTGATGTGAATAATCGTATTTCCATATCAGGTGCGAGAAGGAAATTCCCTAGATTGTGTTGTTTGAAATTTATGAAATTTCTGCTGCATTCTTGATAAGGTTCTGCCTCTGACTCAAAATGGCCTCTCATAAGTTAGCTATGGCCAAGGTTTCATGAGTTCAACTTTTTACTGTTGAGTATCCTAATAAATTAGAATTGGCATGGATCTGTGCTTGAAATGTGTAGGACAGTTTTTTAAATGCCACTCTGTGACCACCAACCATATTTTTGTAACCTCCTAAATGTCAACATTATAAAGATAAGTTTGAAGTTTTTAATCTAAAAATCATGGGTGTGGTCATTCACAAAAGTAGGGTTACTTTTCAAAAAATAGATAGCCTTTCAATAACAATGTATAAAGAATGAATTTATGAAGAATCTAGTTATAAAATTAGATTTCACACATATACAAGTTGATTTCCATTAAAAGATGGTAGTGTGACATTGTTAATTATAATACGAATCATGCACAGCAAGGGCACACCACCCAAATTAAATGCTCAGTTTTATTTTACATTGAGCCTGCTGTCCTGGAAGCTGTGGGAGAGCATTTTGTGCCAGGTTGAGAATTCAAGTAGATTAGAGAATATATCATCTTAAAAAATGCATGGAAGTCCCTGCCACAGTGATCGGCAAAGATGAGAAGACTTCCTTGGGAATAATGGTTGGGTTTGAGATTAGGTCAATGGGAAGAAATGAAGCACTTCAATGTTTAAGTAAATTTTGCATCTGTATTGTTAGTATAACTTTTCTTTATTTGATAAACAATTAGATGCATGCATCCTTTTATTGCGTCTTTCCACTCCCCTACATTTGAATATCACTTTGAAGGGCATTCCAGACTGTGCAACCACTCCCCCGGGAATTATAAACACACTTAGTTTTTAATCTCACCTTTCATGGGCCACTGAAATTATTTAAGCAATGCATTTTGCTTTGCTTGGTATCCTTCATGCAATGAACGAGGCAGCAAAGATGGTGTGGTGTGTAAGTGTCGGAGGGCCAAGATCCATCTGTGTGATTGCCATGAGTGGCATGGTGTCTTGCGTGAATCTTATTAGGATAAAATCAAAAGAGGAAGGAAGGGAACTAATGCAGTTCTGATACTTGAGAGAAACACATAAGCAAGCCCCAAAATTCACCTGGAATGGTCTTTGAATCAAACACTCCTTTTGGACTACCAAAAGTATATAGATAGGGAAAACATTCAGAGAAGCAACCTGTGACAGTAATAGGTCTTAAAATTATTACTAAAACATATGGGCAATAACTTAAATATCCATTCCAATACTGGTCTATCTGACAAGTGGTTAGGATACAGCCTGACTGCAATTGGGTCAGGGATGGGTAACAGGTACTGATATAGCCCACAAGCATTTTTCAAGACAGTGCTTGGCACCTGCTCTCCCCGGGTGGCGGCCACACATCCCCCCTCCTGTAGTCTCCAGTGTCTCTTCATCTTTAAACTTCCTCGCTGTTTTACTCCCACTCTGCTGCTTCTGCCCTTTGCCTATAACTATATTCTTTCATTGCTCTTTAAATTTTTCTTTGCAAGCACCCCCCCCCCTTTTTTTATTCCCCAAAGTTGTAGCACATTACTTAGAAGAGGAAAGGGAATATCTCAGTGGCCACTTCTCAACCACACTATATCACATTAATGGGGATCATGCGTGTCATTTCTAGAGAGGATATGGCTGGCATCTTGGGTCTTAGAAACAGTCCTAGTTTCTGAGAATGTTAATTTATGGGATTAGAGATTGCATAGTTCAAATTCATGTGGGAACATTTTTTTTTGGCCACATTTATGAGTCCTGTCTTACTTCTTTTTTCTGTTTCTTAAAGTATGTTTCTTTTAGTGAAGCAATATAATATAAGCTCAATTTGGAATAATAATGCTGCTGTTAGTTGTAATTTAACTGTACAAATCATTTGTAAGTGAGCGGCAACACGTTTGCCCACTGGCAGCAGAATAGGGGCTGTGTGGGCTGACATCCAGGCCGAGGGGTAGTGAACAAAGTGGTAATGTGTGCCTGAGACAGATGGCAAAGGAAACAGCAGTAGTCTTTCATGATTTGAGGGCTGCCTAAGGATAGTGTAAGTTTGTTCAGTGGCTCTCAGAGTCTTTGGATCCACCGAGTAGAACTTTCAAGAGATAGTTGTGGTTCGTTCCTCAAAAATATATTCATCATCAGACGCCGGTAATGTTGGGAGGAGAGAGGTAGAGAGTTTTCCCGTGTTGCAGATGCAGGTGAAATACATGTACCTGTCGCATGGGACTCACAGGTCAGTCCCATAGATGGGTTTCTGCCCCCCACCATCAACTCTACAACTGTAATTAAAGAGACAGAATTTATATGTGTACATTTTTTTTTTGAAATTTGGTCTGAATCCTAAGAAAGTATATTAGTAAATTGAATTGGGACCTAGAATGTTAAAAGAGAATGTGTGTGTGTGTGTGTGTGTGTGTGTGTGTGTGATGCATTTTGACTTATCTTCATGATCATTTTCATAATGCAATTCTCTTCTTTCACTTTCCTTTGACTCTCTTGCTATACTCCCCCATTTGCTGCTCCTCCCAGTCCTCTCCTTCACTTTTCCCTATTAGGCCATTCATTCTAGTTCTTTTCTTCTTTGCTCGCTCCTTTCCTTCTCTCTCTCTTTCAGTAAATTGAAAACTTACACAATATATTCTGATCACTGTTTTCCCTCTCCTGTCTCCTCCCAGATCTCTCCTAAACTCCCCCCACCCATCCAACACTGCTCCTTAGTCATGAGAAAAATCAAAACTACTTTCATATTTCATTCTTATATCCATAAGAGTGGCTCATATCAATAAGACAAATGACAGCTCATGCTAGAAGGGATGTGGAGAAAGGGGGGCACTCACCTACTGCTGGTGGGAGTGCAAACTTGTTCTGCTACTATAGTATACCCATTATCCTTCCTCTGCCAATTTGTAACCATAAACATTGTTTAATGACTCTTCTGCACCCAAAAGATGGGTGCTCATGTGGATTGCCTGTGGTTACCACATGATCAGAACTTCTTGTTCCATGCAGATTAGAAAGACGTGTTTAGGTTTGGATACCCTCGGCTGTGCTTGAACTGTGATGTCCCCATGTGGACATTTTAGTTTCCTAAGCAAAATATAGAGGTAATGAAAAATAAGTGTTGTGAATCTTGTTCCGTGAGTCTAATAAGACCAACAGAGAAGTTTCTGTGAGAAAAGGTGTGTCTGCATTCTTTAATGTGCATGTATAATGCTAGGTAAGGAAGTGCATCTCAGCTACTCCAGATGTGCCTGAAAATGGGTAATTGCCAGGCAGTGGTGGCTCAAACCTTTAATCCCAGCA
>NC_022024.1:16188095-16195317 GCF_000317375.1 Microtus ochrogaster
AAGGAAGGGAAGGAAGGAAGGAAAAAAGGAAGGAAGGAAATGGGTAATTGTTAAAATCAGAATATCCAAATAATTTTAAACTTTAAAATCCACTCCAGCGGCTGGAAGTACTGTACATTGGATTTCTAATTGTCTAAAATGTTGTAATGACTATGACCATAGACTTATGAGTATTATTGTAGTTTTAAATCTTCAGAATTTTTATTTGTGATACTAAATGTGTTGTGGTTGTAAAAATGAATTACACTTTTTAGATGATAAGAGTTATCTGGAATTTTCTACCTGTCTTTTTGTTTTAACGTAGAGGGGCGTATATTGCTCATCTGTGTAAACATCTGTCCTTGCACAGACCGTGCCATCCACAGTGCATGTCTTCCGCTCGTTTCCAGGTGAAGACCCTGAAACAAGAAGAATGCGCACAGTCAAGAACATAGCGGACCTGAGACAGAACTTGGAAGAGACCATGTCCAGTCTTCGTGGGACCCAGATAAGTCACAGGTACTACAACTTCTACCTATCTTTGGGGGATAAGGAAAAACTATAATGCAACAATTGACTCCTCTTAGGATGCAGACAAGATATTGGTGTTGTTTACTGTTTTCTTCCTCAGTTAGTACATGGCGATCAGTTTCATTAATCCTTCAGCCGAGAGATGTCAGGTACTTTACTCTTCTCTCTATCTTGTCTCCAATAGAACTTCGTTGTTAGACTGAATTAGCTAGTCAACCACAACTGTTTCTAGTGAGACTTTGTCATGTCTTCCAGACCGCTAGAAGAGGGCTGCCAGGGATCCACACAAGCATGCTCGCAGCAGAATTCTTGCATGGGCCTGAGAATCTTAAGATGGGTGAAATTCTGCATTTTACTTTTCAAGAGTGAAACAATACTTGGTTAGTCTAAAATGTACTGGCAGCCTCTCTTTTGAAATCAATCACTTTGAATCAGTGTGACTTCCTACATTTTGACATCTGCAGAGACGATTGGGATCATAAAATGAACCTGTGCACCATTCACATTCATAAAAGCAATGAGCTTCTGGCCAGAGTTACTCAACTCTAGCCTTTCCTGTCATCTTGAATCTTGGTCTTAGTGAACTAAAGTCTAGTTATCTCTTCATTTTTTTTTGACAGCACCCTGGAGACAACATTTGATACTACCGTGACAACTGAAGTAAATGGAAGGACCATCCCCAACCTGACAAGCCGACCTACTCCCATGACCTGGAGACTGGGTCAGGCATGTCCTCGTCTTCAGGCTGGAGATGCCCCCTCCATGGGCGCTGGATACCCTCGAAGCGGTACCAGCCGGTTCATCCACACGGACCCCTCCAGGTTCATGTATACAACACCTCTCCGAAGAGCCGCTGTCTCCCGTCTGGGAAACATGTCACAAACAGATATGAGCGAGAAAGCAAGCAGTGACCTGGACGTGTCTTCGGAAGTGGATGTTGGTGGGTACATGAGTGACGGAGACATCCTTGGGAAGAGTCTGAGAGCTGATGACATCAACAGTGGGTAAGTGGCCCTCAATACGGCAATATTATTGGTCCAGGAGGGGTGCGTGAGGATATGTTAGCTGTGAAGTGGACATAGAAGATACCTAGGTCATTAATACTCAGAGATAATTTGTGATGTGTCAGGACCTCTTTGACTCCTTTGTAGAAAGCAAAAATACTAAAGGTTTCTCTTTTTATATTTTTATTGAGCTCTATGTTTTCCTCTCTACTCCCCTCCCTGCCTCTCCAATCCTCCCCCCCCCTTCAGCCCTCCTCCAAGGTCCCTATGCTCCTAATTAACTCAGGAGATCTGGCCTTTTTCTACTTTTCATGTAGATTAAATCTATGTGAGTCTCTCTTAGTGTCCTCATTGTTGTCTAAGTTCTCTGGGATTGTGGTTTTTAGGCTGTTTTTCTTTGCTTTATGTTTAAACACCACTTATGAGTGAGTACATGTGATAATTGTCTTTCTGTGTCTGGATTGCCTCACTCAAAATAATGTTTTTTAGCTCCATCCATTTTCCTTCAAAATTCAAAGATTCCTTTGATCAGCCATTAAGTTTTTCTGCTGTTTGTCTAGAGAAGTGGTTCTCAACCTACAAGACACGACCCCTATGGGGTTCAAACAACTCTTTCACAGGGGTTGTCTGAGACCATTGGAAAACATATTTACATGATGATTCATAAACTAGCAAACTTACAGTCATGAAGTAGTGATGAAAATAATGTTGTAATTGGAAGTAGCTACAGCATGAGACACTGTATTAATGGGTCATAGCATTAGAAAGGTTGGGAAACCCTGGTCCAGAGAATTAGATATGGCCTTAGTAGCTTTCATAATAGTCTTATATATTCCTAAGTAATAGATTTCATAGTTACTTAGGGTATGAGAAGGAGACAGGAGTTGTGACGAACTGCTTGTATTTCTGGTTTGGGTCTGGGTGGCTCGCACTGCCCTGAGGAATAAGTACTTTGTGGCATTGTTCAATCAAGAGCTTCCAGTTTAATTGCAAGGGGAATCATTTCAGAGTGGAAGGGTTTTTGAAGTTTTGATTGCGTTTTGTGTGTTTCTGTTTTGTGTGTCTGTGTGTGGGCTCATGTGTGCAATGGTGAACATGTGGACTTCACAGGACAACTCGCAGCGGTCGGTTATGTCCTCCCATCATGTGGAGACCTAGGGTCTAAATTCGGGTGTGACAGCGGATGCCTTTACCCTTTGAGCTGTCTCTACAGTACCAGAGTTGATAGTTTCGATAGATTGATTTATTCTTTGTTGATGCTTTCAGACTTTAAAATAGTGTGATCTTTTCTTCTTTTTCCTACTACCATTCCAAAAATTATAGTTTGTGATTCTAAAATTCTTAAGGTGTTTGGGCAACACCGTGAACAACTTGGTTTAGTCAGAGGATGATGAGCTTTGGAATCAATAGGACATTTCTGTTAAAACTAATCCTGGTCCGATGAGAAGGCTTAGCAGGAAAAGCACCTTCCACCAAACTGTGGTGGATTTCAATGCCTGGTGTCTTGGTGAAGAAGATAATATACCAGAGATTGTATTCTGATTTCCACACATATGCTGCAAAATGTGCACACACACACACACACTCAAAGGCAGAGAGAATTAATAAATACAATATGGGAAACCCCATGCTGTACTTGCAATTACAATTTTGAGCACTCAGTTTTTTTTAATGAGCTTACAGTATGCATGTATATTTATACACAGATCTACATATGTGCATATATGCACATACACCCCCGAGTTCTGCCTATGATAGCTATTATAAACATCCCAACCCACCGAACAAGCCTTTATTTTCCAGACTTCTAAATATGCTAGCTAATACTTCTTTTTATTTTGACAAGTCTCAAAAATCTTAAGCCTGCGGCAAAGAAGCTCATTTCTGTTTCGTGTCAGATGGTCCTGGCGTTTTCTCTCATTACATTTCACTTTCTAATTTTCTCTTTCTCTGTGTGTGTGTGTTAACACATGTGATGGTACACATGTAGATGTCAGTGGACAACTCGTAGGAATCAGGTTTATTCCTGCCCCCAAAGTGAGTCCAGGTAACCCAAGTCAGGTTCTCAGGCTTCAGCAGCAAATGCAATCACTGAGTTATCTTGCGGGCTCTGTCCCTGATGGTTCTGATCATCACGTGAGGAATGTCAGCCCAAATTATTTAGAGAATTAGAATTTTGATAATTCTGCTCTTATCTAATCGGGTTTCCAATATCACCCTGATCATTACCATTAAATTGACAAACAGCAATGGTGATGAAGCAAGCACAGCGGGAGAATAATTTGTCTTCCTCAGCCCTGGATGTTTTGCAGTTCCTTTCCGCTTACACTCATACCCAGAATACTTTTAGGGCCACAGCTACCTGCAGGAGGCAAGGAAACATGGCTCAGCTGTGTGCCTTAGAGAGCAAGGAAACTGTTTTGATAACAGCTGGCTGTCACCCCTACTGAGTTGCCTACTGAGGGAAAGCAATGTTTTCAGATCTTTTGTCTTACTTGACTTGTTTCCTTTTTCGTTTGGAACTCAATTCAGACTTCTGGTCTCTTTCATTTCGGCTCCACCAGTCTTTCATAGGAAGTCTATTATATGTGCATCAGTGATCTACATGTTTTATAAATGAAAGTTGTATCAAATTTCACTGGGTGATATTGATTATCTCTTGCCTATGATTAGAAGAATCATTTTCTTATGATATATTATAATATAATACATAATTATATTATAATTATAATTAGAGTTTGAAACTTTTTTGTGACATAATGTACATAGAGACTGACTTTTAAAATACAGCAGAGTTCTGTTCTCTGCAGGAAATGAGGCTGGTCTCAGCTAGAGGCTGATTGGAGAACAATGCATGGAAAACCACTTTCCAGAGTATGTAGTAAGCCACTGTTCGTATCTCAGTGTTGAATGGAAATGTGGAGGACATGAGATCAGAGGTGGTCCAAGAATATTTTAATTTGATGTGAAAGCTATGGCTACACCTTATTGAAAAATAAAATGAATCACAGACTTACTTGCTCTTCACAATTTTAAAAGCATGGTTTACTGATTAAAGGAACAAAAAGCTTAACAGGAAGTTATTGTTTAAATATTTAAAGAAATGCTTTATTTAGCTTTTCTGTGATAGCACAAGGAATGCCATGAGGTCTGATGTAGGAGGTCCTTCTGTATTTATGTTGCTTTTATTGGTTAATGAATAAAGCTGCTTTGGCCTATGGCTGGAAGAGATAGAGCGAGAAAGCGAAGGAGCGAGAGAGCGAGAGAGCGAGAGAGCGAGAGCGAGAGAGAGCGAGAGAGAGCGAGAGAGAGAGAGAGAGAGAGAGAGAGAGAGAGAGAAGACAGTAGGGGAAGTCAGGGAGAAGCTATGTAGCTGCCCAAGTAGAAAGACGCCCCTGCCCAAGCCTGCTGGAACTTTGACCTCGTGGTGATGCACAGATGAATGCAGATGGGCTAGTGAGAGAGAGAGAGAGAGAGAGAGAGAGAGAGAGAGAGAGAGAGAGAGAGAGAAGACAGTAGGGGAAGTCAGGGAGAAGCTATGTAGCTGCCCAAGAAGCAAGAAGTAACAAACCACCAGCCTTGGGGTTAAAATATAAAATAATAGAAATGGGTTAATTTAAGATGTAGGAGTTAGCTAGAAATACACCTGAGAAATCAGCCAAACAGTGTTGTAATTAATATAGTTTCTGTGTGATTATTTGGGTCTGGGCTGTTGGGAAACAAACAAACACTCTGTTTACAAGGTCATTGCAAATGAAAATGGAGTTGCATTTTCCATGTACTCTGGATAGGAATGATAAAATTACTTAGTTGGTATTCTCAGAATTCAAAATTGCTTGAAGCATGCAGAGGCTTCCTTATCTCACACTTCTCCTTTTGAAATTACTCCCCACACTTGGGAATGCGAAGCTGTCAGTAATTAGGAATTAGTCAGAGGAAGAACTCTTACTTATAATGAGTTGGAGAAATACATTTATGAAGCAACGAAAGAAAATTTGAGAGAAAAGTTACATGTTTTAATTGGGTAGAAATTGACATTATCTTTAGATATCACAGTGAGAAATAGTTCTGAACAGGTGACCAAATGTTAAAATTCCATTTAAGTCATTTGACCCAAACATGAAAGAAATGAAGAATTCTGAGGGACGAAACTAAAAATAGGAAGTGAAATGTACTTTAGTGCCTTTGCTCCTCCTTCAGTTCTCCTAATAACATGGGCTGAATGACATGGGCACAGCAACTGGAAGGCTCTAGAACCTGAGTGTGTCTTTCACGTGAACTCAACAAGTTTCCAACACTGACTCTGGTTTCATATTCAAGTTACCAGGCATTTTGTGTTAACACAGAAACTTTCATAGTACAAACACCAGCCAAACAGTCACTATGTACACAGTGCTATTCCATGATAGGCAATACTCTTCACCACCTACAGACCACACACACAAATGTATATATACTTGAATACATATATATATGCAAATATATACATACACATATACATCATATACATATTTATATACATCATATATATGCATATAAAATACATATACACATACATTTATTTAACCTAGATAATAATGCCATAAGCAATTTCTTTTGGGGATATTTATATACCCCACGTGATTTTTATCATTGCTATCTCAATGTAACCAGAAGTAAGCTTATTACTGTTGTCATTTCCATTTTACAGTTTAAGCAGTTGTCATATATAATTGGAATTCTTTCAGAGCCCACACAGCTAGTACCTTACAGAACTGTAGATAGAGCATCAAGTTCAACAGTATACCAATAAAAGTAAAAGTGGTAGGAACAAACCTTGAGGTTTTAAAAGTAACCAAAAGCTAGGTGTTGTGCCTATAAATTTAACGCTCATGAAACTTAGGCAGAAGGATGCCATGATCTAGATAGAGGTTACTCTGGATGACAGAGTCTAGGTTAGGTGGGAATGCAGGATGAGATTCTGTCTAGAAACGAACAAACAACTAAGCTACATATATTTTCCCCACACAAAAATGCCATAAACAATTTCTTTTTGAAGATTAATTATTTTGATCAGCAGGCAAAGTAACTAGTTTTCTCATGACATTTTTGCAGATACTTAGTTTTGGTTGGTTCCCTTCTGCACCCACCTTCACGCTATCTGTGCCTCCGTGCCTACCCCATTGCAGGCGTACAATTCATTCTATTTTCATGTCTAATGTATTCTATTATTCTCCCCACACCACTTTTTTTTGGTCAGTTCTTGTGGTTACTTCCTGTGCTACTGGAGTCCACATAAGAAAATTTTTACCTATTCCTGTAATTTGAAGGCTTTCTTTATTTTCTACTCTAGCCGTTTCAACATTTAAGGTTTTACATTTATTTACTTAGTGTGTGTTTGTGTGATGTGTATGTGTATCTGCCTGTATGTGTGTGCATCTGTGTGTGTTTGTGTGGTGTGTATATGGCTGTGTGTGTGTTCACATGTGTCTGTGTGCCTGTGTCTGTATGTGTTTGTGTGTACACACATGTGTATGTGTTTGTGTGTGTGTGTGTGTGTACCTGTGGGTTCATGTCTACTACCTTGGTATATGTAGTAGTGTGGAGCTCAGAGGACAGACAACTTTTTCTCCTGCCATGTTGGATACCAGCTTTTCAAGTTTATCAGCAAGCAGTCTTCCCAAGTGAGCCATCATTGGACCCATATTTATGTTTTAAATTAAAGTCTT
>NC_022024.1:16195417-16199277 GCF_000317375.1 Microtus ochrogaster
TCTGTCTGGCGTGGGAGAACCATGGCGACTCCCTGACTCAGCTTCTTTCTCCCAGCATCCTGTTCTGTTTTCTCCGCCTACTTAAGGGCTGGCCTATGAAATGGGCCTAGGCAGTTTCTTTATTAATAAGAAATCACTCCCACATCAATTGGACCCATATTTATGTTTTAAATTAAAGTCTTTGATCCATTTTGAGTTGATTATTGTACAGAGTGAGTAATATCAATGTAATTCCATTCTTCTTCTAGTAGCTATCCAAGTTTTTAATTGTTTTGCATTTTCACTAGTTGCTTGAGAATTTCATGCGACGTGATTTGATCATACCCCCACTCCCTTTCCCACTCTGCTTTATCCTTCCTCCTACATCACCCACCCAACTTTTTGTTCATTTGTTAGGAAATGTTCCAAGAGCATTTTTTCATGTTCATTGCTGTTGTATAGCTAGAAAATGCAATCAGTCTGTAAATGAAATGTGTTACGTATATATGATGGGACATTTAGCTATTAAAATTATCAACTTTATAGGTAAATGGATGGAATTGGAAATATACCTATATATTACATATGTATGTGTGTATATGTTTATACAGATGTAACCCAGCTTGTATGTATATTCCAGCTTTAAACCTTCAGGTTGTGTATTTAACTTGAGGTACCAGCAGGGTCCAGGAAACTAGAAAAAGGGACATGGGGGGAAAGGATGCCTACAGAGAGGGTGCTATTAAATGTTATAGTATCTGTGTTCTTCATTTAAAATGGCGATACCTTTGTTGATATACTTATGACTTAACATAGGTCCTGATGGGACAGTGGTGGCACACGCCTTTAATCCTGGCACTCAGGAGGCAGAGGCAGGTAGATCTCTGAGTTTGTGGCTAGCCTGGTCTGCAGAATGAGTTCCAGGGCAGTCAGGGCTACACAGAGAAACCCTGTCAAAAAACATTTTTTTAAAGGTTACTGACTTTTTATAGTAAAGAATATTGATTTTTAAGTAAGTTTTTACTTCTTTCTGATGAGAGTATTTATATAATTTGTAGAGGTTGTTTTGAGTAGTTATTGAAAATTCACAATTTGGTAGGTCTATTAAGTCATGTAGATAAGGTCATTGAATTTTCTCTTGATAATGTCGTGTTGGCAAATCTTTTTAGGTACATGACAGACGGCGGGCTCAGCCTCTATAGCAGAAGTTTGAACCGAGTACCAGACACAGCAGTTTCCAGGGATGTCATCCAGCGGGGGGTTCATGACGTGACAGTGGATGCTGACAGGTAATGCTATCAGCATAGACGATGCTGACGTGCATGAAGTCATTTCATCAATTAGGTCACGAGGGATTTGCTCTATGAACTCTAACTTCTACTTTGCAATATTTTCAAAACAAAGGCAGTTTCATTGTCGGTAATGCTGACAAAACATATTGTTGATAGAAGTATTTAAAATTTCAGTTGCTATAAGAGAAAACTTAGAAGCAGCATAAATTAATTTTCCTAATTTGAAAAAAAAACCCACGTTGTTAATGTTTATCCATTAATTCAGATGCACTTAGATTTACCTGGAGGCTAATTATACAACTATAAAAATGCATTTCAAACCATCAATTACATAGGTACAATAAGCTCGATACTTCTCTTGAGAGTACTTTGAAGACATGCTGCTCTTGCTTTAGGCTAACATCTTGTTCTCTTTTAACTCCAGTTCCTTAAGGAGGGTGTGTGTGTGTGTGTGTGTGTGTGTGTGTGTGTGTGTGTGTACGCACGCAAGCGTGTTTCAGACATAGTCTGTTTTACCGGAACTGTTCGGATGACTTTTCTCAGAGTCATCATTATTTGAGATCCATGTCTTTGTCAACTAACATAAAATATATTTCTGGAACTGATTTATTTAGTGTTTCACTCCAAACTTTCATTTTACTGAACAAGGAGGCAAATTGCACTTTTCTTTTCTTTTTGTTTTGTTTTGTTTTAAGTCAGGGTTTCTCTGTAGCTTAGGAGCCCGTCCTGGAACTAGCTCTGTAGACCAGGCTAGCCTTGAACTCACAGAGATCCACTGTTTCTGCCTCTCGTGTGCTGGCATCAAAAGTATATGCCACCACCGCCTGGCTGGCGTTGCATATTTCTATAAGTAATATGAATATATAGAAGAGTTTTTTAATTGGTCATTGATGATAAAGACAACATCTTAAAACTTAAGATAGTCACATTGTGAAATAAGAGTGTGTACATCTAGTGTACTTTTTATAGCTCTACCCAAAAGGGAGGTAGTGAATTCTTCTGACTCATTCTATATTAATACCTTATCAATCATGTCTGGTTCAACTACATTAATACCTTATAAATCATGTCAACCAGAAGAGCAATCTCAGCTCTCATCCTTCTGCACACGGTATCCCAGTCTTTAGTCTCTCTATGTGTGTGTGTATGCACACATATCTTTGTGTGTGCATGTGGAGCATGTAACTATGTGTGGAACCATTTCTCCCCTCTGCACTCTGAATTCACAGACATTTCTGGTCACTGACTATTACAGCAGCTTCATCCCTAACCCCTGGTATTTTTTCCATCCTTCAAACAATGTAAACTAATTTTTAACTGAGAGCATTGTCTTGCTGCTCCTTGCCTGTGTATTCTTTGCTACACCGTTGGCCTTTTTGCCTACAGTTTCAGCTCAAGGTCACATTATTGGGGAGGTATGCTTCTTCCTAAACACATTCTGTCTTTATCCATCAGTACAAATGATGTCATGATCACCGTGCATTGAGGCTTTAACAAAAGCTTGTTTTAGTGAATGAACATAAGTAATCTATTCGTTTAGTGTATGTAGTCTGTCAGGCTGACAAAAGGGCCCTCACTGTAAGGTAAGCAAATAAATTGAGGCAAGAAATAAGGAGGTAGAGTATCAGGCCTAGTCATTTAAGTAGTAAATGATAAGATTTTTTTTCTCATTTTAATTCATTTTTAAGTGTCAAAACAAAAACACATGCTATCATTTTGTTTTTAAATGAGTTCTCTTGAGCCAATGTAAGAGATACAATTGGTGATGATGGCACCACAGAATGTGATGTCATCAGTTGGGAGAAGCATCTCACTAGGTAGAACTGTGAAAACCTATTCTCTCAGTCTCCCAGTTAATTTTAATACAAACAGCACAAATCTAAGGTCATTGCCCCGACCTGAGCACTTCTGAGAAGAGCTGGCCTCAAGCTTGCCTAGGGCTTGTAATTTGGTAGTAATTAAAATGTGTGAAATTGCTATGTTCACAAGCACTATGCACACTGAAATCGCATTTGAATTTCTATGCAGAATGAGAAACCAAGCCCTTAATATGCATCCTTGACATTTGAAGAATAAATAAAGAGGATAAAACTATTGAGGAGGTAAATTCAGCTCTAATGTAGAGTGGGGGACCATGAGAGTCACTGAAACATCGGAAATGGAGTAGGACATAACAGCAGTGCCAGATACTGTGAAGAAATGACTCCAGCATTTGCTTCTTACCAGTCATTATAGCTAACCTAGTTTCCCTGAAGTGGTAAAGGGAAGTGCCAGGTGATGGAAACAGGAAAATTAAGTGGGAAGCAATAAGGTCAAAACAGCAAGGGGAAGGTTGAAGCTCATGCAGACAGGAGTGAGGACAAGGGCCAGATCAAAGTAAATATGATTGCTGAGCTGCTCTGCTGCATCGCAGAGATTAATTTTGCTGCCTCTTCCTCACTGGAAATCATCTTAATAGAGGAAAGATTTCTTTTTGTTCATGATTTCTGAGTGTGCCTTCTATCTTGGCAAGAAAAGCACAACATAGCAGTTCATATGGCCAGAAGGAAATGGCAGGGACAGAGGAAGTGACCTGGGAAAGGAAAGGCA
>NC_022024.1:16199805-16209243 GCF_000317375.1 Microtus ochrogaster
TTAGAGCTAATGGCCAAGGAGTGTTTTAATTAATCTAGTTTCTGGGTGGTTATTTCAAGTGTAAGCTAGCCGGGCAGCCAGGACAAACAAGGGGCCCACCTTGCAGCACTGGCTTGCAATGGCATCATATAAATCCACAAATGAATTAGATCATGTAGGTAATGAGACCAGAGCTCTGCAGATCTAAGTTCCTGTGGAAAAGTTCTCAAAGGCATATCCACACGTGTGCTCCATAATGCATGGCTCCTTAATCCAATCAGACAGACAGTGATAATTAACCATCATATATGTGGAAGGATCTGAACTTGCGTAATAAATTTCTAGACAAAGGAGGAAAGCATTTTTCAACCTATGATTGTGGCCTTTGAGGGTTGCATGTCAGATAGCATGCATATCAGATATTTCCGTTATGATTCATAACAGTAACAAAATTGTAATTATGACGTAGCATAATTTTATGCCTGGAGATCACTACAACATGAGGAAGTATATTAAAGGGACATAGCATTATAAGTTTGAGATCCATTGAACTCTAGGGGTGGATTTCAAATGTAGGATACTAAAATAATTTGGAAAGAGATTATATATATTCTTTAGATTTGATGCCTATGCTCCTCTTCTTGATATTTAGATGTGTGGTCTTGGAAACACATTAGATTGTGGGAGTATAATCTTTATGAATGAATTTATTTCCCTAGAAAATAAGTCTCCAGAGAGCTAATGATTTCTCTCAATGTCAAGTTATAACCAAATAAATAAATAGATAGGTAAATAAGTAAGTAAGTAAGTAAATAAATAAATAAATAAATCTCTATCTGTGACAGGAAGCAGAAACTCACCAGATATCATATCTGCTGCTGTCTAAAGTATTCTGGTCTTCTAGCCTCTACAAATGAGAAACAAAGTGATGCCAATTCAAAGCCACTAAGTCCATAGAATTTTGTTGTGGATGTCTGGACAGACAAGCAAGGTGAAGCTGTTAAGAGAAGTAGTTCAAAAGAACTCCATCTAAAACAGAAAAGGTGCTGTCAACATTAGTACAGAAGGGTGAAAAAATACCTGCAGTTTCTAAATCTGTCCCTCTGTAGAAACTCAATTGCTACTGAAATTGAGGTTGGAGTCCTGAGAAATCAGTCCAAATGTACAATTATGGCTGAACGTTAATGAAAGTACTGCAGATAAAACCTTTCTAGAAAGATAGAGAAAGCATAGTTAAAATGCTATCAACTTCACTGGGATCAAAATCAGGGGACAAAAGTTATCCACTTTCAATGGATACATGAGCAAGTTTTAGTAAATATACACAAACAAACACTCCTCATAACCAACCATAGAACATTCCCCGTACCCCAGAAAGATCCCCAATGTCTATTGCCAATCGATACTCAGATACTCAATCATCATCAGTAGTAACACTTGTGCTTTAGCCTATAGAACTGCCTTTTCTGTATCCTTTACATGAATGGGTTCCTACAGTCTGCAGCCTGATGTTTCTTTCCCTAAGTATGCTTCTGAGGTTCAAGAACGTAGCATATCTCACTAGTTTATTCTTTACTGTCAAGTGTTATATCATTGAGTGGATATTGATAGAATTGTGTGTTATTTATTCATCAGTTTGTGGGCAATTTAATTATTCCCATATTCCAACTATTTAGAATAATGCTGCTATAAACATTCATGTGTAAGTCTGTGTTGGGGTATGTGTTTTATTTTTCCCTGGTTGATATCTAGATATTTAATGTTTAGATCTTATGACAAATTTGTTTAACTTTTTAAAATTATTGCCTGTCTTCCAAATTGCCACATAGCACCATTCCTATAAGCAAAGTATGATAATTCCAGTTTTGTCTTATAAGTATTATACATATGTACATACATATATATACACATACATATGTGTGTGTATAAATATATGACTTCTTTGTTGAAACATTCATTTCAATCTTTTGGGAATTGGAATTGAGATATCCTCTATTTAGTGACTTTTAACACTTTTTAAGAGTATAATTTTGGATGTAATTCATTAACAAGGGTGATAACATGAGTTAATAATATTTTATACCTTGTTTTAAGGATATGAAGCACAAAATATTAAATTTGGATATTTGCACTTTATTCTTTTTAGTACTAAGAATACTTGACATAACTTGTGATTAGGCAGATAACACTTGAAGCAATTAGTTTATAGTATATTCAAGAGTGGACATGATTTCTGATGTCTTACTTGGTGGCTTGTGTAGAAGAGGAGAGAAAGTACATTTTTCCAGAACTGACAACTGGCTGGTTGACTCTAATAAGATTTGCTCTTGTTTTTGGTTTGTTGCTTGTCTAGTTGGTTGGTTGGTTGGTTGGTTGAGTTTTGAGATGGAATCTTGGATTATAGCCTAAATTCGCCTTGGATTTCCTTAGCCTGTCTCAGCCACTCTGGGTTATTGAGATTTCAGGCATATGCCACTATTTGTGACTCATTATAAATGTGTATATATATGTGTGTGTGTGTGTGTGTATGTATGTGTGTGTGAAATGATGAAGATTGAAATTATAATTATTCTTGCATATGATAAAGATTGGATACAAGCTGAGTTGAGATGGAGGTGGAGCACAGGATGCTGCTAAACCTTGAGACAAATGTTTCCAAAATACAGTGGGAGTTTAGAGGTCCTTGGGGATGCCTTATGAAAGGATGGAAATGAGGAGGCTGTTCTTCATACAGAGAAAAAAGAAGCATATAGTCACACCAGTTGTCTAAACCTACCGTTGAGCATTGACATTGCAAAGAGACTCACAGAACATTGTAATAACTGTGGGGAAGCATGCATGAGAGGAGGAAGCCTTTGTTGTTCCCATCCCTGCTCCACACAGAAAAAAAACTAAAGTCAACATATTTCTCCTAAGAGGGCAAGCAAATATTTTATGGCTCAGATTCGTTATGTTTGCCTTTTGTCTACATACACTATAATGACTCGCTCTATTCTGTGTTGGTTTGCTCTGGTGTAATCACAGAAACAGTATAGTCCCATACCTTCAGTATTTCCTTCATTAGCTTATTAGCTTTCAATAGTAATTAAAATCAAATAAAAAAAGTAATAGGCTGAGGTGAAAAAAGATAAAGTAAATGTCATTACTTAATTTTATAATCAAATGGCCTGCCATTTTGCTCATAGACCCTGCCTCTAAATAAAGAGAGCTAAATGGAAAATATTAGGGACCTGTAACAACTATGTTTGATGTCCTGTTAGCCTCCCTTTTCTACTCTGCTCACATATCAGGCCTATGTGTTGATGCTGAACTTCCCCTCACCCAATAATCAGGGCTGGCTGATGCCATAGTGAATAAACATATAAGCTTCATTGGAGACAGAACTCCTAAAGTCAGATCATACCACACATGCACTGAGATACTGTATTCAGAAGTCTTGACTTTAGAAGGTCACTGGAATGAAGATTGTGAAAATCTTAAATGCTGTTGATTCAAAACATACACTTACGGTGCAACCATCCCAGCTCATAGACATGCTTTAATTGGAATTCCCTTCAGTATCTTTCAGAATAAAAGAACAAATATACAAATGTTATAAATGCTACGTGATCTCTTTGAAAAACTTGTTGGGCAGGCAATATATATATATATATATATATATATATATATATATATATATATGTTTATTAAGGGTGGTACTGTAAGTGTAATTGTAAGTCTAGTATTTTGGAAGTTTGGAGGGTGAGGGAGGATAGTTAGGAATTAGAGACCAGACTCTGTTATTTGCCCATTTTAAGGTCTCCTGGACTAAACAGTAAAACCCATCTCAAAACTCTCTTAATATTAAGATTGGGCAAAATATAACTTTGTCTTTTTGTAATGGTTTTCTCAATAAAAGTGATAGTATTGGTACTCTAGTTTATATAGGATTCTCCACTGTATGTTTGCAGTATGATTTATTGCTGAACCTTTGGAAAATGGTAATGATGAGAATAGAAGAAAGATAGGAGTCAAGGTTATTATAATGAAAAT
This sequence comes from Microtus ochrogaster, assembly GCF_000317375.1. NCBI lineage: Eukaryota > Metazoa > Chordata > Mammalia > Rodentia > Cricetidae > Microtus > Microtus ochrogaster. The sequence continues at coordinate 16,203,817 of NC_022024.1, forward strand.
AGCAAAAAAGAACCAGTTTGTACATGGGTTATATTGTTTAAATACATTATTTTATCTTGCAACAGCTCCATGATAGCTTTTATTATTACCTTTTAGTAACACTAAATGTTCATCATAATAAGAGTAAATCGTTCTAAAGAAGAGTTTACCTAAAGAAGATCAAGTAATTTACCTGAAGAATTTGTTAATAAACCATGAGAACTTATTTGAACTCAGTTCCTGTATTTTTACTGTTACTTAAAATAATAAATTAGATCAAGATTCTCATGTCTTAATGGCAGTTTCTGATTTTTCTGAAAACTTTCTCTGTTATTCTAAATATATCTGCTTAGAATATGAACAGACTTTTTAGTTCCGCTCCAAAATTGAAAAAAAAAAAGATGTGGGTCATCTCAGTATATGACTATATTCTACTTCTACTGCAAACTGTCAATAGATGTAGAAACACATGAGAACCAATTGTGCTTGTTCTGGAATGTCGAAGGCAGTGGTCTTAACACTGTGGATCATGACACCTTTAGAGTCAAAAGACACTCTCACAGGAGTCACCTGAGATCATCAGAAAAACAGAAATATTTATATTGTGTTAACTACAGTAGAAAAATTAGAGTTATATAGTAGCAGTCAAAATAATTTTATAGTTGAGAGTCACCACAAGATGAGGAACTCTAACTATTAAAGGGTCACAGAATTGGAAGGTTGGGAAGTGCTTGTCTAAGGGATGTCTACTCTACTGATGCCAGTAAAGCAAGTAACAAATTTTGGTTCTTTGTCATAATACTGGAAATTGTTTTGAGACAAGGCTTGCCTATATAGCCTGAGCTAGCCTCAAACTTCCCATTTTTGCCACCATAGCACTGAGAATGCAGGTTTGCGCTTCTGTGCCTATGCATTTAGAGCTGTTATTGACGTTGAATAACTGTAGAAATAGCTTTAGGGTTTAAAGAGAGAGTAGAGTGAGGAGAAGTGACTTCTTGTGTACAAAGATAAATACTTACAGCGAGCTTACAAGAATGGAAAAGCAACTTGGACCTTTAAACTATAGGAATTTTTAGATGAAAAGCAATAAAACTGGAGAGATTATGTTGCCTAATTTAATTGTATAGCTTTATTTAATAAATTCCATGAATATATGAAACTCTTTTTTTTAAGAACTGGAGGGGGAGTAAATTCCTTTTTTAATGGGCTAACTAATGGGTTGAGGCACCAATCCGGGATCATTAAGTGGAGGGCTTCTGGCTAGTACCTGATAAAGCCTGTGGCATTTTCGCCGTGACGCTACAGAGCATGTGGCCACGGTTTATTTATTGGTGTCATCTGTCCTCCATTTGTATTATTGCTTGATTTAATTTGTGTTTGAAACGGTTATTTGCAGTAAGCTGCCGTGTTTATTGTCAGCATGGACAGAACGTCCATATGGTTTCTCAGATAAATTGTAAAGGGAAGCGTTTTCATTAAAGATGAGTGCTTACTCTTCTGAGAGATGTTGGTGGTTTTGTTCCTATAAAAATTTCCATGTAAGTATTGAAGAAAATTAGCATTTATAAAAGTTCAAAAGGAAATATAAAATAACCCATTTTCTCCCCATCGTAAGGACAACCAAAGTTGTTTTGATATACGTCCCTTGGGCTTGCCCACTGTCTCTAGTTACATAGTTTAGATATACATACATGCATGCATACATACATACATGCATGTATACACACAAACAATATATGGATTGATTGTCTTTTTATTATGGTAATGAATTGCCTATGTAGCTTCTTTTTTAAGAAATAGAAGAAATTAAGTTATCTCACAGTTTAGGAGACTCCAGGCATCGTGCTACTATGGTTTCAGTTCCGCTGAGAATGGTCTTGACGGTGCCACATCACACAAGTGACAACAGTGGAGGCATTTTCTTAGCAGCAATTACACCTTCACAAAAGATCCAGAGATCTTGGTGAACCTATGTTGGATAGGTTTATAACAACCTCTGAGAATACTACAAAAAGAAGTGCAAAAAAAAAATAGCTTTAATGTCTCGCAGAGGAGGCATGGTTGAGAGTTGACCATGGGATTCTTAAAGTTTACATAAGCAGTAAGATTCTCTACTATTTGGAACCTATAATTCAGGCAACAGGTGTGTGTTTCTGTCTGTAGTCAAGACCGTCATTTACCCTATAGACACCACAAAGATGTGCTCAAGCATAAGGGAATTTTTTATTTGTGTTTGGTTTTTGCTTCGGTTTGGGTATTTTGGAAAAAGCCTTATTAGGTGTAGCTCAGGCTCTCCTGGAGTGTATAGACACCTTCCCGCCCCATTTTCCTGAGTCCTAGTATTATAGACTGTTTCCAAGCCTATCTTCAAGTTCTTTAATCCCCATCATTGGTACACATTTAATCTTTTGGAGTAGGATTTGCCATAAGTTAATTTATTAAAAAGGGATTTAGAGTAGAGATTCCTGGATTCCGGCTGTATCTTGGATACTTGCTGTTTAGAAGACCTAGGTAAGTTATTTACCTCTCTTAGCCTGATATTTATATGGCCAAGGGAATGAACTATTAGTGACTAGTAACAGTTATAGACTTCTTTAGATGGAACCCTAAAATCACATTACATTTTCCTTAAGACAAAAGCCCATGTCCTGCCCCAACTTAATATGCCAGACTTTGACTCCCCATGGGAGCTCTTACCCATTGGAAGGAGTGAGTGGGGGATGGGCTGGAGGAGAGGAAGAGTACAGGAGGAGAAATGGGAGGGAGCACTGTGGTTGGAATGCAAAATAAAGAAAAAATAAAATAATATAAATCACATGGATTACTTGCAAACTGGGAAGTCCATAATTAGCTTTTAATTTTGGTGTGGTTGTACCTATCAACACCCTGCCTCTCTGTACCTCTTAGCTTGGCTGCAGTATATACAGAGTATGTTAAATGTTCATCCATGATCACAATACACTCTCAGTCCCCCATGATTCTAGGCTTAAATCCAGTGAGGCAGAAGCCCACTTCTACAAGGTCCTTAATGGAAACCTGGATTGAGAAGCCAAGACCATCTGCACATCCCATGCGCATCACCAAATCCATGGGTGCAGAATTACCCATTCTGTCTCTGCTCACTGTCCTTTCCTCTGGTTCTGGCTTGCAGTTGATGGACTTTCCTTATTTCTTGTCTTGTCTGGGCTCAGTTTACTCTTTTAAAATACCCGTTACCTATTGCTGCCCCTTGCCACACTGGAACACATCATTCCTTGTTAGTCTCTGTTTTTGCTTATGTCTGGGTTCTCATATTTAACCTAGGATGTCATCTCTCACAATTTATTCTTCTTCAAGGACTCACCACTGGTGCTGTCTCCCCTGTGAACTTGCCTCAGGATCACTCAGGAACCGTGGTGTCTCTTTTCTGTGCTATGTCAATTACATGATTTGCTATCAATTTATTAGAGGACCCGTATGTACCTGTCCCTTCCAGAGTCCTATGACCTAATGAATAAGAACTATCTTCAGTTCTTCTCTGATCCCCCAAATCAGATATAGTTCCTGTCACAAAGAATGCACTTCCTTTTCTGAAGTTCCATTCAACTATGTGCAACCTTCATAGTCACTAATATTTAGAGCAACTGATAGTATATCTTATAGTGAAAGCATTTATCCCATATTATGTGACTTTAAATTCTTATCCCAAACTACAGGGTCTATGATACATTGTTAGCCTCCAATAAGAGATAACTGAAGGAAGGATGTGATTCTTCGCCCTTGTTTTTCTTTTAGAAACATAATCTTTTGTGTAGCCCAGGCTGGCTTCGAACTCACCATGTTCTTGTTGCAGCCTCCCAAGTACAGAGATTATTGTCTTGAGCTATAACAGTGGTAAACTGGGTGGGAGCAGTGTTTCTTTTCCCTAGGGAAGAATGATCTATTTGTTCCCTACTTTTGGCTACCTCTTCATGTTGTCTTCCTCTGTATATCTACATCCCAATTTCTTCTCTTATTTATATACCAATCCTATTGAATTAAGCCATGTGCTCATTTTAGTTTGAATGTGTCTCTAAAGACCTTATTTCCGAATGAGGTCATGTTCTCAGGGACCAATGGTAAGGACTTCAATATCTGAGTTCTACGCACCCATAATATGGCTATGGCATTCTTTCTCAGAGAGCCCTCTATCAGACTTGACTTTTGTTTAGAAGATCAAGTTAAAAGTGCAGGAGTTAGATCTTCTTCTGTCCTCTCTTCTATTATAAACTAAGAGCTTGTCTCACATAGAACAGATAAAAAAGAACTACAATAAGGTAGTGCCAGGTGATCTCTGAGACCCACTTCTCCCTGCTTTCCAATAACTCTAAAGATCTCATAGAATAGCGGCCACCTTATGAATGTTCAGTTGTTCTAGCAGCAGAGAAGCAATATTTAGAAAAGTCAAATTAAGTTAAAACATTTTTGGTTGTGATCCTAGCCTTTAATGGCCGAGCCATTGTTCCAGGTACATTTACACAATGGAGTACTACACAGCAGAAAAAAATAACAACAACTTGAATTTTGCAGGAAAATAGATGGAGCTAGAAAACATCATTTTGAGTGAGGTAACCCAGACACAGAAAGACAATTATCACATGTACTCACTCATAGATGGTTTTTAAACATAAAGCAAAGAAAATCAGCCTACAAATCACAATCCCAAAGAACTTAGACAATGAGGGCCCTAAGAGAGACATACATAGATCTAATCTACATGGGAAGTAGAAAAAGACAAGATCTCCTGAGTAAATTGGGAGCATGGGGACCTTGGGGGAGGATTGAAGGGAAGGGGAGAGGCAGGGAGGGGAGCAGAGAAAAATGTAGATCTCAATAAAAATCAATAAAAATTTAAAAAAGACTATCTTAAAAAGAGTTAAAACATTTTGTATCCTATGTCTAACAAGTATTTTTGCCAGCCTTTATCCACCATAATGCTGATTCTGTAAATAGATAAAGAAAATACTCTGCCACAGATAACACAGTCCTGTGTCCATGCAGCGTTCTGGAATTACTGTAGGATGAAGCGTTCACTCATAGGCCCCGGGTGTGAGTACGATTTGCTGTTGGATTTGTGTCTTTTACAGCTTGCTCTGTCTCAGCATGGAAGGTTGGTTCAAACATTCATTCTCATATTCAGCACAAGGGTGAGCTAGTTCAAGATCCCCACATGTCTGCTTTTTAAATGAAAATGCTGCATAGCAGTCTTAGACACGAGGACTTAGATTTATACTTTAGTTGCTCGGCACTGCCTTTGTAGAAATTAGCCCATTGTCCCAATTAAATGTGTTTTAAAACAAAGCCCGATACAGCTAATCTCAGAAAGATTTTTTTCTTAATTTTTAAAAATTAATTATAATTACTTTATTCTCCACTCCTCTTTCCTTCCTTCACCCCTCCCATGCTCCAATCTCTCTAAAACTGATGACT